>NC_054870.1:7588337-7788337 GCF_018320785.1 Cheilinus undulatus
TTTTGCAGCAAGTCAATCATTAAAAGAAAAGTTTTTAAACGGGGTCCCGATCTTATTGTTCACATTAAGGATCCTGATCATTGAACTGGCTCGTTCATAAACAACACATCTCTGGCCAGAGGTGACAACAACTGTTAGTCAATAAAAATGTACCAAAAAAATTGCTATTTGTCAAACATTTTTAAAAAAGAAAAAAAAATTGCCAAATGAACAACAGTGAGTTAAAAATATCACTATGTTCTGTATGAGCTGCACTGATTTATGCACCAGTAAAGGCTTAATGACAGATTTCAGGGTGAAGGACACTCTTAGCTCCTCAAACTCAAAACATTTATTCCCTCATAATTTTCCTCCTTGAGCTTAATCACCACAGAGAAAGTTTTGAATCATGTTTTGAAAGTCAACATGCACAAACATCTTGTTTCAGTGCTGTTTGCTCACATCTTGTTTTGCAGGAAATCCAGCATTTGTTCAAGCAGTTGGCATGAATGGAAATAAAATACAAGAAGCCTGCTGGTCAGAGTCTAACTGTTGTATTTGTTCTCAAAATCCGTGTCAAGTAACTCGGTAACATATAAAACTAAAGCTGTGGCAGTAACAGTGATCTGGAAAGATCTCTAGTGATTTCATCTGCGTTATTTGAGTTTAGAGCCAGATTTAAAGGAGCAAGCTGTGTTTTAGTGGGGCATGTGGTCCTTGGTCCTTCTACTTTATTTTTGTGAGACCTGGACGCTGACTGATAGCCAGAGGCATCGGCTGAACTCCTTTGTGATGACTTCTCTGCTGCACATTTTTGGATATTGTTGGTAAGACTGTGTGTCCAATGCTGACATGCTCAGGAGTGTGGGGATGGGAAGGTTCAGTAGATGGATTTTGGAGCAGCAGCTGCACTTCTATGCACACCTGAAGAGCCTTCCCGTGCCTGATCTGGCTTATGGGATACTTGATGCCCAAACCCAGTGGGTTGGACTTGGCCTTGGGGGTAGCTGTGTGCATCTTTGAGGGGTTAGCTAGGAGGATGCCTTGGAAACAGGGCGTGGGCCTGGCGCAGGCCTAGAGGATGGCCTTCAGGAGGCCAGACCAGCACAGGGGCAAAGTGCCAAATAAGCATATGCTCCCATACAAGATCTGAACTGGTCTGACCTGACCTGTGGTTGTGACTACACAGTATATAATATCCCTCCACCTGGGGGCTCTTAACCAAAACAATAACACCAGATGAAGAGTACAGACCAATGCAGCCCAGCTCCACCCATCTCTGCTTTTTTACTTTTGTTTTGAATTAAGGCCTCTGTTCAATAAAAATGGCACCTCAATCGGCATATTTACTAAAGAGATAAAAAACATTTTTTTGGCATTACAACATTTCTCATAATGAGGTAGAACTGTACAAAAATGGCACTTCTACATTGTTTTAGAAGAGGTCCATGGATGCACATGCACTGCTTCCAAAAGATAAGAAATTCTCTGTCTTGGAAAACTTCTGTAAATATTTAAGATTCTGTAAGTGATCAATTAAGAAAATAACACAGCCACTTTTAGACTGATATAGGTATTTCAGTGCAGAAATTCTACACGTTGTCTGAAAAGGACCATGCAAGACTATGGTACCTGTGGGTACATGAGCCCTCTTTTCATTCAGAGTGAAATGGTTCCGAATGAAGTTTTTGGTCCAAGCACTGACATAAGCTGTGATCCAGCCCTGTCTGGTTTATAAACATATCAGATGCTGCATTTCAGCACCAGCTCCTTCAGCCATATTTCTCCATTTAATAACCTTCCTAAGCATAGATGTCAGTTTTTCTGTTCAGTATAGCAAGAGAAAAAATGTCAGTGTATCTTCAGGCTGTTTCCTAGCTCTCCCCCTCACTCCTGTTGTCCCTGTGAATCCTACCTCTGAACTTTGGTCCCTGTCACTCCTTTCTCTTCCTCATTTCCTGTCATGAAGTCATAAAAATGTACAGTAACTTTATAAATGTGTCCAGTCAGCCTATATGAGGACTGACTCAGAAACAGAATCACATGTGAGAGACTGTGATAGTGACAAAAAACTGTGGTCATCAGTGTGGATTCAGCTGTGATGCCTTCAGTGTCGATAGAATGTTTCCTACATTTTAATGATGATGGACCGTGAATCTGCTGAAAATTAATCCAGTCTTATCACTCTATAAAATCAATAACAACCTTTGTTGCCTTTACCTCTGCTCCTTCAATCCCAGTGTTCCCAGTAGTATCCTCTGGCAGCAGTTTTGTTGGAACTGCAGAGTGGCTGCATGGAAGCAGCACTGAGCCAGCATGGTGAATTAGAGGTGATTATAGCGCAGTGTGTGTGTGTGTGTGTGTGTGTGTGTGTGTGTATTGCATGTTATGAGTGAGTGTGTGTTAAGCCTCTGCGACAGACTGTCGTTTTGTTATATAACCAATTTTACACCAAATCAGCCTCAGTGCTCTCCAGGACAGGAAATAACCTCTCACCAGTTGAACTAATCCAGACTCTCTGATTGGTTAGTTTGCTGTCCAGGTTTGTTGATGTCACCTGGGTCTCGTTTTGTTGTCCTTTCTCTTTCTTGACCTTGATGTTGACGTGCTGGGAGCAGGTTAAGGTGAAAATAGTTTCCTGTCAAAATAAAATGTTTGAAGAGTGATCAGGCTGCAGCAGTGCTCACAAAACACTGATGAAAGTTTGACCATAAATGTTGGGTTTTTTTCCCACTAAGATTATATAACTTAAATGGTCTTTGATACCTTACAGGTTTTAAAGGTTGTAGAAAGTCTTCTAAGCAACTGAAGTTGTGCGAATTTTAAAATTGGCTTTCAGTCGTTTGGTTAGAATCCTGCATTTAAAGAAAACAGCAGTTTGCTAAGTAAATCAACCTAGTTGAGTGCTGGTTTAACTAAAGCTATTACTTAACCATAGGCTTTTAGCTAGTCTACCATACTGATAGCTAGCAGGATTACAAACTCCTCATGGTGAAAACAGATGACACTAAAAAAGCTACACAGTTGTGTAGAAACTGCAAGTTGTGAACTCTTCTAAATGCATGTACAGGTGTGACTTGTATTTTAGATTTTATGGTAAGTCAACAAAGCTAGGTGTAAAGGATCAGAAAAAGACTAACATTTTCTGTTTATTTTCTGCCATACCATACTAAATTTGCATTATTTATCACGGATTACATTTTTTTTAGCAGGAACCAGTGACATCAGTAATGTGTGTGTTTTAAGCCGTTCGAAGTATTTCAGTATGAATGTCACCAGAGTTTTATCAAAGGTCCATTTCTCTAATCCTACCAGCTCCATAAACCCCCAAACTGCCTCTGGCTCGTTCTTAATTTGACACTTCTCTTCCTTTTAATTAACATTTCCTTGGTATTTTTTCGACCTCAGGACCCTGGTGTGTTTCTCCGGGATATAAAAAGCTCTAATCTTTCAGGAGGAGCAGCTTTAGAGGGACAATTTTTCTCCTCTCTGCTGAGATGTGATAGCGGGTGGAAACAGCTTCTCCATGCTTCATAAATGTCAGCCAGACGTTTTGTCTCCATTAAGCTCCTCTCAAAGCTTCTCACATTGGATTCACTGAAATACAAATACTTTTACCTCTGAGGGAAGGAAAAGATGAATACAGGAGCTCATACTCAGTGATAGCAAGTGAGGCAGACCTGTTTTGATTGGAGCGTAATCATATATAAAGTGGGTGATTGATCAGTGTTTCATGTACTGATATTAAGTAATTGCCAACTATTTGCCTCTGTTATCCCTTCTGACTAGATATTGTTGTGAAACAGTCAGAATAAATTTGGCACCAGATAGCTAACTCATCAATTAAATTCATATTTTTATCAATTCAGGCCTGCAGTCCTGGTCAACTGTTTTGTATTTACTGCAATGCAGCTGTCCCTGAATAGTCAGAGCTTTAGCTGTGGTTAATGTCTATTGTCAAACTGCTAAATTACTCAACCACCCAGCTGTAAACAAGCATAGTAAACTGATATCATGAAATGGGAGCAGCATGGTTTGGCAATATTTGGATCCAAAATGAAGACAAAGCTGCATGTTAGCTGTGTCAGGTTTCATTTGGCAATGGCATGTTGAAGTCATGGGGCTCTAGGTTGAAGTCTGACAGAGCTGTTGTCTGTCAAATATTACCGCTATGCTATGACACAATGCACACGATTGATGATGGTGTTTCAAAAATCCATTCTGTGCTAGAAATTTTAATTGGTGATGGTATCAATACAGGTTAACTCCCCACCACTTTAGTGAACACTGACACTGTGAACTTATGTTGATCCTTCCTGAATGAACTGGGCTCCGTTTGGCTGTTTCATACGTTTTTATTCTCACCTGTAGTCTAGTCGGCAAGTCTGAATTGTTATTTTTTATTCATCCAACGTTGTAAGGGAAAAAATCCAAAGTGAGGCACAAGAAGACATCTGGTAGTCCTCTCCTCAAAACCCAGCTCTGAATTCCCTGCAGTCTGCTGAATATTTGGACAACAATTTGTGGTGGGAATTCACTGAAGTAAAAGGAAAAAGTATTGACTCATTATCAACAAAGTTCAGTTACGTCATGCATGTGGCTCACATTTCTACAAGACACCATCTTTTACTTTTCACATAGTTGTTTAAAAATGTGTGGTTAAATATAAAAGACAATCTCGTGGGTTTACCAGTGCAAACACTCAAATTAAATGACAACTTTTACAGTTTAAGACCATCACACAAAACGGAAGAGTGATTTCATTACAGTTTTTTGTTTGATACACTGTTGAAATGAATCTAAAAGGTACAGACAAAGTGACATTGCCACTTTGTTATTAAGGTAAATCAGGTAATAGTAACTGATTGTAATCAGATGATAGTTGGCCGTTGGGCTGGTGTTATGGGAAGGCCGGCTGCTGTTAAATGATCTCCAACTGGTTTGCCAAGTGTAGCTAATGTTAAAAGGCACTGGTACCAAGAGCCTTCAGTCCTCGTTGCAGGGTAATGTTAACATGCCTGTTGTCACCCATTGGTCCATCATGGTTGAAGTTTACCCTGAAACAGCATTCACACAATTCTATTTCCATTTTCCTGATCAAAATGCTGCCAAACTACTGTGTTACAAGATGACTCCCATTTACTGTGTTGGTTAACATCCACGCTATAATTAACCAGAGCTCCGTTAATGGACTCTATAGGCCGGGTTATTGCCAAATCACAAAGTTTAACTGGTAATGTGAGCCTGCAGTTATGAAAAGTAGTAATACTTTCTTTAATGAACTAGTCATTCTGTTGCTGACTAGGTAAGGCAACAGTGTTTTATTGGGAAGTTATTTGAGGCCAACAGGAATCAACCAATTGGAAATCGTCCCACTGAACTTTTCAACTTGAGTAAGAAAGTCACACAAGGCTGTGTCGCTAAAGCCCATCAGCAGTGAGAATCTCCTTATGTCCTGAGGTTGCATCAGAACTGATCTGAACTCAGTTAGAAAAATAGCAATTAAAATATGGTTGCATTGGCATTATGATGTTATTTTGGGTCTTTTCCACATCTTTATTTCCATTAAAAAAAAATCTGTTGCAAATCAGTTTATTTCTGGTTCAAACTGCTGTAGTAAGCCAGATTTCAGCTGACGTGTGACTTACTAGATAAAGTGAAACTGCAACTTTAAAGATACAAACAGATGGACTGTCCAAAAGTGAAACAGAAAGCCGGTAGCTGGTGTCCATCAGAGAAATCCTGGCACTGATCTGAGCTATCAGGTTGTGGAAGAGGGTACTGCTCAGCATCAAGAAGCTGAAAGAGGCAGTGAAGTTAATCCAGGCACATTTCCTAAAGAAAAAGGGATGAAACTTACTGAGCTGTTTGCACCTTGAGACAATCTTATTAAATTCAATATGACAGCTTAATTGTTTTTTTGTGAAGTATCAGGAAGGGTGAATACACAGACACATGGGTAAACAGGAACCTGCAAACCCCTGTGAGCGCCATGAGGTTGAAACTTTCATTTGTGTCTGATCATAGCTTCATGCACCTTCACCAGAGATGACCTCAAATGCAAATTTGATTAATTTCTTGCTGTTTCATTTTGTGCAAGTGTCACTTACTAAAGGGGACATGTTATGTAAAAATCGCCTTTTCAGGCTTTTCTAACAGAAAAATGTGCCCCTGGCGTGTGTACAATCCCCTCAAATCCCCCCCTTTCTCCACCTTTCAGAAAATGAGTGCTTAAACAGGCCGTTCTCACATTTTCCCCTTGTGATGTCATGTGGGGATTTAGCCCCACCCCCAGGTTTGGTTGGCCCTCCCCACTTGAAAGAAAATTCCGCCATCCTCTCTTGATTCAGGATCAGGAGAGCCAGTTCCATAAAGCAGCATCCATTTCCTGAGAGGGATGTGGTCAGGGGCGGAGTCAGACAGCTTAGTTACATTTAAAGGCACAGACACAGAAATCGCTCGTTCTGAGCAGGGCTGAAACAGAGGGGTTTTTAGACCAGAGGTCAAGTTAACCTAATATTCTCCGTCATTGACACCTTTTTTGGAGGGATGATGGAGAGTTTTGAAGGCTGTCCATCATTTTGACCGACTGGAATGATGAGGATGAGCCTGCATTTCAGCGCACACACACACACAGACAGATGCATAGACCCTTTCCATTTTGCACAGTGCACACATGGACTATCAGGGAGGCTTTTTGATCTATTAAAAATCTTGTAGCCAGTGGGCTCTATCACTGACTTTGACACCGTGGATAAAAGAAAGCATGTCAGTCTCCTTGCTGACAGTGCACTGAGAGGCTGCTGCAGGTGTCTCAGTGGGATACAGGTTGGCGTGCAGAGTGTTAAGGCCTTTATACAATGAGTCCATTTCCTGTTGTTCTAATCATGTCTGCATGCTGATGCTGGAATTGTCGTCTTTTGTCGTTCCGTTTTTTCAGAACAGGTTTGATTTTATGCGATATTTTGTATCAGTCCAAGTCATTTAAATGGTTGATTAATGATTCAGAACAGTTCCTGCTGCTTCCACCTCACTTGCTCAACATGTCCCCTTTAAATCATTTTGAAGTAACCAGCTGGCATATTTTTGTCATCGACGCCTGGATACCTCTATATGACTCAAATGAGCTACATCTCTGCGTATGTTTGTTTACAATAGAAGGTGAAACTGCACATAATTATGTCAAATGAAACAAAGGTTAACCAAGTTAAGTTAACCAAGTTTGAAATTTTTCAGCTTTTATGGGTCGGCATTACACTGAGCATAACTGAATGATATCTTGTTGTTGTTTGTGTGCTCACAGAGAGTAAACAAACATACACAAAGTAAACACATTAAAATTTGAAAATAGAGAATCAGAGATGAAAGATGATGACTTGTCCTGTGGGAGCAGTGTGGTGTTTACCTCCTTCCACCATTCATCATTCCTTGAGCTCAACACACACAAACACACACACACACACACACATACACAGACAGTCTAATCCCGTGCAGACAGACACAGTCTGATCAGGCTAATCCCTCGTCACCTCCCTCTGCTCTGACCGCCACTTTACCTCTCTGTCACTGGAGACGGGACAGGACGGAAACACGGAGGCAGGCAGACAGACAGATGTAACGTGAGGACATATAGACAGACAGACAGGTCAGACATTACTGTCTTACTTCCTGTCTCTCTTTCTCTCTATCTCTCCGTTGTTCCCTGACTCATGTGGGAGTCTGCTGATTCATTTATGAATACTGACTTATTTACTGTGGAACTAAAGTGAGTCAAAATCCCAGATCTTAAATAAAAAAAACTTCTGAAAGCTTTAAACTCCAGAGAAGAAACAGTTTGACTTCTCTGAATGTTTGCTAAGCATCATGGGAGATCAGACACGCATGCTTTTTGCTCAGTGTTGTTTTTAAAGCTCTCACTTTGAAAGGTCCAAGTTAAATTTGTCATAGATCAAAGTGAAATTTGTGTTTATACATTTATTTTAAAGCAATAATTTAACACACTTTGATATGTCTTGATAGCTCCAGGGTTTGTAGAATTCAACTTGATGTTTGTTTACAGACTTATGCAAAACTGAGGTAATATAACTTGGTGATGGATGGTCTGAGGAAGATTCAGAGCGATAAAGAGCAGTGAAATGTCGTCTGCTGATGGACTGTGTTGTGTGTGTCTGTTGCGTACGTACATGCGTATGTGTGTGATCCTGTCAGCTGATCCCTCCTGTAGTAAACAACCGTTCCCTGGAGTGACACACCCCACATCTTACTGCACACACGTGTGCTTATGTTCTTAAGTCCAGACAGCAGCTTTGGATGTTTTTACCCTCCTTGATCCTATTTTGAAGTTTTATTGAATCATACAAAAAATGAGTAAAAGGGTTTTCCAGATAAGTCAATAATAACTATGGAGTTTTAAAATGTGCTTTTGTCACTGAATTTGAGAAGTAAGCTTGCAGAGGCATATTTGACTTGATTCTTTTTGTTTTTCTAGTTATTGCCACTTGTAGGCAAGAACATGACACTTTAAGTTTTTCCATATTTCCAACTTTCTGTAACGTATGGTTGGGCTGTGCATCTCTCCTTTAGAAGATGAACTGACTTGTAACTAGGGATGCACGATATTATCAGCCCGATAACGGTTATGGCAGATATCAAAATTTCTGCCGATATTTACATCTGATAATTTGGCCTTGAATGTCAGCATACTGACTGTAAAATTTGGCCATATTTACTTATGAATTTGTGGATTTTTAGGCTGGACCAACAGACCTTTGTAAGTTGAGATATTTTTCTTTTTTCATCCTCATACCTTAACTTGTGTTCAAAGGACTGAATTTTTTGTAATGTAAAACATATTTAAACATCAGTATTAATATCAGTATCAGCTAAAATGAATCCGTAAAGCAAGAATCCAATATTGTGCATCCCTATTTGCAATGTGGTACCTCAACTCAGAGTCCTGCACGGGTCCAATTTAGCAATTTAGCAATTAACCGTCATCAGATGGCGCCTGTAGACCTCAGAACCAAGACCCCCATTACCTGCAGTTTCTCCCATTTAATATTCGGTCCAGGGGATGATAGCATGTGTCCCATCCAAACCCAAGATTAAACGCAGTGTATAAAAACTAGGGCTGACCGATTTGAGAAAATAATCTAATTGCGATTTTTTTTTTCCCAGTAACGCAATTGCGATTTGATATGCGGTTATTTCTCAAGTTCCTCATATCATGTTTTTTCAACACATGCAATAAACCATTCTAGATTATGCTGTCTAAAACATTTTTACATAAAAACCTAAGTCCAGACCTTGCTGACTGCCTCCCTGCATAAAAAAAGACTCAGGAGTTAAAAAGTTACAGTCATTATGAAGTTACACTGACAGGTAATCCTTGTGTGGAGGGATGAAGAGACTTATAAATAACTATGCAAAACACCAAATAAGCAGGATAATATCGACCATAATTATTTTAACAACAGGATGAGATCAGCCTCTGTCACCCTCACCGGGGTGACCGGGGTGTGATCTCTCACCTGCGTGACTCTCAGCGGACCATTAAAGATGCGTTTCATGAGATTGTCTAGAAAGTTTGCAAACTTAGTGCAGATTTTGAAAATAAATGTGTTTGCGCCCTGATGGTTTAGAAAGATTTGTAGTTTTATATAGGCCATTAAGGGACTTAATGTTAAGTTTCAGTTTCATTTTCAGCCATACATCTGCGCTCCATTGGGAAGCAGGAGGAGAGGGGTGGGTCAGCCAAGAGCTACACAGTTAGAACAGGTGATGAGGCCATTTTTGTGCCTTGGCAGATAATCAATACATTGTTTCTTCACGACCTAAGATCATCCTATCGCGCATCCCTAATACAACCGGCTACTTAGTTCAATGAAAACTGCTGGATTTTTTAGCTGCTGCATGGTCAGTGACTCAACATCAAGGTACTGCACATTCTCTGATATATATTCATAGGCTTGTGCTTGTTATGCACATAGATAAACAGCAGTAAATAAGCCTACTGCAGCACCTTTTCTTTCTCTCCCACAAATTAACATATGCACACATTTGCTTTCATAAATGAATACATGCTTCTGTTAAAACAACTGCCTACTTGTAATGAAGGATAACCAGAGAATGTCAAAGATATGAATAAAACTCCAAACTTATGTGTGTGACAAAGGCACTTTGAGAGTAAATCCATCAGGCAGATCTGTATGCAAACAGGAAGCCAATAACCCTTAGTTTGAGTACAAAAAGCCAAATAAAATGAATACAGTTTTAAATAAAAACAGTGGAATATTAAAATATGAAAAATAGGAAGATTGTGACTCACTACAGTTATTATGAGATCAGTCATGGTTAAAATTTTAATCCTTTGACAGCCCCAGTTTCAATGTGTAAATGAAGGACATGCACAGAGCAACAGCACTGGATGAAAACAGCTAAAATTAGCATTTTAATGCATCATGTCATTGCCATTGTCATTGTCACATATCTATTTCAAACATTTAGGTAGCTTACCTGAACAACAGTAAATTAGGTCATAACTTTAGAACCAGGTTATCTGGCAAGTTTTCATCCTTTTCCACCCAGGCCTGAAGAAACCAATGCGGTCACATTTAAAGATAATTACTGAGATAAATGTTTACATTCTTCTGTCATGAAAACATTTAGGTTATTAACTGAAAGTTTTTGTTGACTTGAAAAAATACTTTGAACCACAACTCCATAAATCTATTAAACAACTCTGAACACTTCACATTTAAGATTATCCCAGTTCTCCATCCAGAGGGACACAGCTTTATAGTTGTCTGTCCATCTGTGTATTTTGATTTGTCTTAATGTGTGTTTTATAGTAATTGTAAGCAAACAGCTCCAGGGACATGTCAGGACAAATAGTCAGGACAGTCAAACCACTGTGTGAGAAGAAAAGAGGAGAGAGACACACAGGCTGTAAATCCTTTTGTCTGTTGTTATGCTGGCTCTGCTGTGTTTGCTTGAGTCATTCCACTGCCTGCAGAAACCTGAAATTATCTCAAAATGAGATCTTAGAGGAGATTTAAGGCCTTAAATGCAGTGATTATCCATCCTGTTTTTTTTTCTGAGAAATGTTCTTTATCTGCTCCATCTGTCTTCACATTTCCACTTCTGTTTTCTCCTCTTCTTCACAGCTTTCTTGTGCAATGAAGGTGGTGTGACTGAATCTAAATACTGTTTTACTGAAGTAAAAAAAAAACTCAGAGCAAAACACTAATGTATATTTTCTCCTGCAGATCCATCCTGTATGACTGCTGGGCTGAGTCTCTGACCTCTGACCTCTGAGCTGCGACCCCCTCTTCTGGCCTGTTTGCGTCAGGACCTCTGCTGTGGGCTGCTCTTATTGAGGCTGAACGGTGTGACAATGAAGAGGAGGATGAAGTGTAGATTTGGCTCAGCTTCACGTGTTGGCATGTGAGAGGAGGGCAAAGGTCACAACACCTGCCCCACATGGATACTGGAGGATTATTTCTTCAAAGTCTTGGATTATAAGGAAGAGAACTTTTGATTCCATATTTTTTTAATCATAATTTAAAGACTCTAATTGTGTGGAATATTCATCCCAGATTTTACATTTCAGAAATGCAGAGAGAGAAATTAGAACAACCCGAAGAGCATTAAAGAATTTAATTTTGATTAAAGACGTCTTTCTTGTTCTGGAACTTATTCTACCCACAATTCACCTTTTTACATTTTTGTTGGGAGTTCTCACCTGTTGACTTCGATTCTCTTCTTGGCTGGAGGAAATGGCTCAGAGTCCTTCAATACGAGAACTGACGACAGGAAGTTGACTCCTGGAGGGAGCGAGGCTGAGGGACCCAACTGAAGAGAGAGAGAAAGAGAGAGAGGGGATTATGTCGTGGAAGAGGAACTACTTTGCGTCAGGCAGCGTAGGGACTGCAGCGGGTGGTGGCGGTGGTGGAGTTGGTGGCGTTGGGATGTTGACGCCTCGCACCATGACGTCCATTGCTCCCAGTAAAGGACTGAGCAACGAGCCGGGACAGAACAGCTGCTTCCTAAACAGCGCCCTGCAGGTGACACACTCAAACACGTACAGTCGCACACACAGTTATTCCACTTTCACACACGTACTTAGGCCACCTGTCTTTCTGACCTCTGAGCTCTGGAGTAGGTGTTAGCTGTTTACATAACCTGACCTCTGACAGACAGTGTACCTGATTCAAAGCATGTCTGCTGAGTCCGAACTCATCCACTGTATGGACTTTCATGTTTTCTGCAGACAAAAGAGACGATTTTAGATTTTTAAAGACGGCTGAAGAGGAACACAAGAAGTCTACAGGACAGTTTAAGAGAAGAAACCTGGGAGAGAGAGTTGGGAATAAAATGCAGGAAACTTGCTATGGATCAGACACAAACTCCGGAGGACTATAGCCTCCGTACATGAGGTGCAGCTTAACTGCTTGGCAAACCGTCACCCCACAATCACAGATTCTGACCTTAAACCACACCTTGTTAGGTTTTTTCTTTTCTTATATTACACCTTATGGACCAATTTTAATACCTCACAAAGACAACCCTAGTAAATACAAAATGTCTAAATGTCTCTTTAGAAGGCTTTTATCAAATGGTTACATTTATTTTGAATTGGTGATCTCTTTTGGTTTTCAGGCATCAAGAAGGGCTTAACAAGATGGGGCTTATGCATGATATTGGATTTTTGCAGATATACATGCAGATATTTAGACTGTTAAGACTTGGTGTGTGGCGGTAGTGTCTCATCTGTGTCACAGCTTGATTTTCATTTCAGTGTGATTGTAACAAATAAGGGTGTTCAGACCGCCTGCATGCCTCTCATGCGAGAATCGTGTGATTAGAGGGCTTGTCTATTTTTCCTGCAAGCTGTTGGCGTCTCTCTGATATCTCTGATAAACACACAGGAAAATGATGAATGGAGAGTCATGTTGACCTTGTTTTAGCAGTTATCTTTGTCCACATCAGTAGAACATGTTTGCAGTTTGTTTCTTGATGACCCCGATGAAGGACACAAGCTAATTAAGGTCTAACTAAGTTTTCTAAAATTCAGCAACTTTAACTAGAACTTTCTGTTTACACATTGGTGGCTTATTGACGGGTGAACACAGGACAGTTGCACTTCCAGATTGTGCCTTTACTAAACCATAAACCATTGTTTTGATTTAATTTATGAATTTCACATAACAGGGAAAAGTTGCACATGGTACCCTTTCCAGGTTTGCAGTGTTACTTGGAAAACATACTGGGATCCCTTACACCGCAAACCTGGAAAGCCCCTTTGAACAATTTTCCTCCCTTATTATGAGAAATTAAACCATGAAACTGGAATGTTAGTTTATTGTTTCTTATATTAAACCTTATGGACCAATTTTAATACCTCACAAAGATAACCCTAGTAAATACAAAATGTCTAAATGATGATTTTATTTATTAAGGGGGGAAAAATCCAAACCTATCTGGCCCTATTTGAAAAAGTAATTCCCCCCCTGTTAAATCACAAGTTAACTGTGATTAACCACAGCTCTTGGAAAGTTGAGTTCAGTTTCACTGGCCACACCCAGGCCTGATACCACCAGATTTGTTGAATCAAGACATCTCTTACATAGAAGCTGTCAGACAATGTGAAGTAGGCTGCAAGATCTCAGAAAGAAACGCATCATGCCACGATCCAGAGAAATTCAAGAACAAATGAAAAAACAAAGTGATTGAAATCTATCAGTCTGGACAAGCCTACAAAGCCATTTCCAAGGCTTTGGGACTCCAGTGAACCACAGTCAGAGCCATTATCCACAAATGGAGAAAACAAGGAACAGTGCTGAACCTTCCCAAGAGTGGTCTACCAACCAAAATGACTCCAAACGTGCAACGACGACTCATCCAGGAGGTCACGGAAGAACCCAGAATGACATCCAAAGAACTGCAGACCTCACTGGCCTCTGTTAAGGTCAGAGTTCATGACTCAACCATTAGAAAGACACTGGACAAAAATGGCATCATGGGAGAGTTTCAAGGCCAAAACCACTGCTGACAACAAAGAACACAAAGGCTCGTCTCATATTTGTCAAGAAACCTGATGATCCCCAAGACTTTTGAAGAAATATTCTGTGGACTGACGAGACAAAAGTTTAACTTTTTGGAAGGTGTGCGGCCCGTTAAATCGGGAGTAAAAATAACAGCATTTGATAAAAAGAACAGTCAATCATAGTGGTGGCAGTGTGATGGTCTTGGGTTGCTTTGCTGCTTCAGGACCTGGACCACTTGCTGTGATTGATGGAACAATGAATTCTGCTGTCTACCAGAAAATCCTGAAGGCCAACGTCCGGCCATCAGTATGTGCCCTCAAGCTCAAGCGCTTATGCAGCAGGACAACAACCCGAAACATACCAGCAAGTCCACCTCTGAATAGCTCAGAATAAACAAAATGTAGGTTTTGGAGCAGCCAAGTTAAAGACTGGACTTAAATTAAGATGCTGTGGTGTGACCTTAAACAGGCAGTTCATGCTGGAAAACCCTCCAATATGGCTGAGTTAAAACAACTCTTTTAAGAAGAGTAGGTCAAAATTCCTCCACAGTGATGCGAAAGACTCATCACCAGATTTCACAAATGCTTAATTTCAGTTATTATTAGGTCATTATTAGTTCTAGGGGGTAATTTCTTTTTCACATAGGGCCAGATAGGTTTAGATTTTTTTCCCTTAATAAATAAAATCATCATTTAGAAATTGCATTTTGTATTTACTTGGGTTGTCTTTGTGAGATATTACAATTGGTTTGATGACCCGAAACACTGAAGTTTGATAAATATGCAAAATAATCAGGAATCAGAAAGGGGGGCACATACTTTATCACGAGCTTAACTAAAAAAATACATCTAACATAGGTGTAGTCACTTTTGAATTAATATAGAATTTTCAGTGCAAAAATTCTACATATTGTAGCTTTAAGAGTATTGACTCAGGCGCTGGTACAACTTTAAAAGTATCCATTTAATACCAGTATCAGGAAAAATCCTAGTTGTGATTTGGAAGCAGATAATGACTAAGAATTTGTAAAGTTTGCTTCTGCATCTTTCTGCTACAATGACACAGCATCAAAACAAAGTATAGAAAGTCTTCTAACAAAATGTTGTGTTTATTCAGGGACTCCTGGGCTGATAGCACAAATAATAAACTTTTGGAGAGCAGTCATCGTACCTTCTTATGTTGCCAGTTACAATCCTACTCAGCAGGATAACTCAGTTCATTTTATAATGAATTGTCAGACAGCTCTTGTGATTTTGGGCCCTCCTGTCAACACACAATGTCAACAAAAATATGAGAAATAGCTCTTTTAATTCCATCTCCTGCTTGGTGCAGACATTCACCGAGCAGCAGAGGGAAATGATCTTGAAGGAGTTTGCCGACAGCTGACTCCAATCATCCATTTTAGGGGAGCAGCACTTACACAGATAGACTAAAATGAGGTGATCATACTGTAGTAAACACTTAACCTGCTCTGCATAAACATGTTAGTGTGCTGACATTAGCAGTAAGCTCAAAGCAGTGCGGTGCAGAAGTTCAGCCTCATAGAGCTGCTTGCTTGACTGCAAACTCCTGACATACACAACATGAACACTAATGGTCCTAAAAATCACTCTGTGTGTAAGAAAGCATGTATGTGAGTAATTACGCTGGTCCTCTTTTAAACTGACATCACTGTCAGCATGCTTGCTCTGCAGAGCAAAGCTTGGAGCCGCACAGGACTCTTTAAACTGCAGTTCCACCACAGCGCTTTTGAGCTGCTCATTCGTCTGTCTGGTGAACCGCAATCAGACAGACGACTCCGCCATCCAGCTCACATTCATATAACTACCAGTCTGGTCGCCTCCTCTGTATCAGCGTGAGCCTGTAATGAGCGTGTGCAGCTTTCAGGAGCTGATCAGCCTGCAGCACCTCCCAGACTGCACATCACACTCATTCATGACTCATCGTCTTCTGAGGGAGGAGGTGGGGAGGTGTGTATTGTCTACATCTGCCAGCTGCAACAAAAGGAACTGAGATGCTGTGCGTGTGTGTATGAGAGTGGTAATTACTGGTGTTGATGGTAGAATTGAAGGCTGACTCATTAACCCTGAGGGGCGGGGCTGCTGAAATGACAGACTGAGGCTGAGACAGAAACACTCATTAAAGCATTTAACTGATGCTTACAGCCACAGAGACTTAGTGTGCACTCAGCAACAACATTGCTCACAGCCAGAGGTCAGGAATCACAGCACACATTTATCTTTAGAGTTTGAGTTTAGGATGACAAACATCCAGCTGTCTTCTGTCATCTGACAATCATAAAACTTCCCTTTTACACATTTACTCCACTCCAGAGCAAGTTCTTAATTTGTCAAAGCTTAATCATTTAAACCAGTATCAAAATACCTTTTACTCTGCCAGTCCCCCTTGTTTAAAGTTTTTATTTGAGGCAATTTTAAGAAGGAAGTGAACGACTTAGCTGTAACATTCTCATTTCTGTTGGCCTGTTGTAATTACTTTCCCCGCTTTCACTGACTAAAGGGGCAGGACCAGATGAGCTTTTTTTTTTTTCTTCTTTTACTTTATTTGGCCGCTACTGGCCTATGAAATGTTTGATTGCTTTTTGAATCTGTGAACTCTTCTTTTCCCTTTTTAGTCATGTTTGAAATGAATAAAGACAATCAGATCAACCAAAGACATTATGAATCAAGGATGCATGAGCAAAGCTGCCCATAAGGGGGGATAAAGGAGAAAGCTTTTTAGGGGCCCAGCCCTATGGTGCCCGGAGGTGTCAACATGACCTCAGCTAAATATGTGGAGTTCCTAACTGCCCATTTCCTGCCATGGTTTAAAAAGAAGAACTGTGCCTCCCTGAGTACGATCATTTTTGTGCAAGACAACGCACCATCCCATGATGCAAAAAATACCACTGAGGTCTTGGCTGTCAGGGCGTCAAGGGAGAAATAATCATGATGCAGTCACCATCATCCCCTGACCTCCACACTATAAAGAACCAGTTGGTTGAAAAACCCAATGGTTAAATCCTAAAACAAATGGCAACCAAATTTGTTTATTTGACTAAAAAACTCTTGTAAATTTTACGGTGTGACAACCTGTGAGAAAGAAACACGGTTTCGTAACATGCATTTCTCCTGAATGGCAGTGACTGAGGTGCAATGCCTCATGTCAAATACTAGGGCTGGGTTCAAAAAATCGATTTTCCAATTCAGATCGATTTTTGTTTGAATTTTCTATATCGATTTATTTTTTCCAAAGATCAATCTTTAATTACTAACTGTTAAGTCCATGTTGCACTTTATTATGTTGATGGATCAAATGTGTTGGTCAATAAAAAGTATTTTCAGGAAACAAGTTTGGGGTCAGTTTTTAGTGTGAACTTAAATATTTTAAATATTGGGCCTAGTTAGAAGGTTTCTTATTAATAATTTAACTGAAAGTATAATTTCTGCCATTAGTTCTCTAATACCCCTTGCATATTCAAGCAAAACAGGTACTGTAGCTGAAATATCCTTCAATAAATTGATATTAAATTAAATTGAATCAAATCGAATTGGAAATCAAATCAAATCAGGACCTTGTGTATCGAAATCGAATCGATTCAGGAAATCAGTGGCAATACCCAGCCCTATCAAATACACACATGGACAAAATTGTTGATACCCTTCTATTTAAGAGAGAAAACTCAATGGTTACTGATATAACTTGAAACTGACAAAGTAATAATAAATAGAAATTAGTAAAAATTAACTGAGGAAAATTAGACATTGCTTTTGAATCATGGTTCAACAGAATAATAATAATTAAAAGAAAATAATGAAACTGGCCTGGACCAAAAATTTGGTACCCTTAACTTAACATGTTGTCACAGAACCTTTTGAGGCAATAACTGCAATCAAGCGACTTCTGTAACGCTAACTGAGACTTCTGGACCTGTTGACAGGAATGGTCAGAAATCGGGAGTGGGATTAAGAAAGCTCTACCCTGTCTCTCCAAAATGTAAGCAGTTATTGAGTCAGAGCAGACATGTATGCAGAGTTTGTTGAAAATTCCTGAAAGCTTTGTTTAAAGGAATAAACATGATGCCCAGTGATCTTGACCTTTAACCTCCAAAATTCAGTTCATCCTTGAGTCAAAGTGCAGAGTTTCAAGAAAATGGCTCAAAGAGTTCTTGAGATATTGCATTCACAGTTTTGGCCAGGACATAGATGTTGGACAGACAACCTGAAAACATAATGGCCCCTAGCTATTACTGGTGATGAGGCATACAATTACAAATTGTACCTAAAACACTGATAACATTAAGCCCTCTATGAAGGGATCAATTACTTCTCTATATATCAATGTGTCACACTGGTAGAGAAATATATCTGCTGGTTCTCTTCTGCATGAGAGCTCTGCCTGTGTAACACCATGGATGGAGTCGATAAATAGGTCACATCAGCCGACTCTGTCACAACAGTACACTCTAGTGATGCAACTACACAACAGCTCTGTCACATATGCCTTTAAAACTCTTCTTAGTTTTATGCTTGGAAATAAGTCATACTTGAGCTCAAAAATGAAATGATGTCAAAATATCGATACAGCAATGCATTAACACCCTGGCCCCTGTGATACAGTTATTATGTCCAGTCATAATACATTGGAGAGTTCAGGAGATGTACACTTCTCTCGAAAGGGAGTAACTTGCTGAACCTTTGTGCTGTGGAAACAGATTCCATGACATACTAGTGATTATTTTCTCCTGTAACTTTGGGGTCTATCAATACAGAAAGGATTGACATCCGTTTTCATAACTCAGTGCAAACACGTACCACTGCTGCTCAAACACAGTGACTGTAGTTCTGCACTCAATCTGTGATAGCAAACTCTCAGCCTCAGGTATCAGTCTGTCGCCCTGCAGGATCTGAATCCCTCCTGAGCCCAGCGTACCGTGAACATGCTCACTTCCTCATGACTCCTCTGCACCGGCCAACTGTAAAACTTCACCAGCCTGACCCCCAACAGCACCTCCGTCAGCCCTTTGGCCCTCCGTTCGTCCGTCCACACTCGTCACTGCTGGCTAACGTCAAACCGAAATGATCAAAAGGATTGTGGGCCCGCGGCCGGCTGAGCCATGCTGAGCTGAGAGAAGGCGGCGTGGCGTGTTGGAGGAGTCGTCAGGAGGCTCAGCTGCTCTGACATGTGATGAAGACAAAGCAAAGAGGAAGAACATTGCCATAATAAAAAAGCAACTGAGGCCTTCAGCTGTTCACATGCCTTCATCCTCCTCGTCTTCCTCATCCTCCCTGCTGCTCAAGACTCAGGCTGTCGAAGAAAAACATTGAAGACTCAAAACTCTGGGTTCACTTTGTTCAACTTTTTTTCACAGGGCACTTAAAGAGATGGTCCGTTTACTCTCTGTATCAGAGATTCAGGGATCTGCAATTCAGTCCAGGCTGATACTGATCTTAAGATTTCTCATAAACCCTTCAAAAACACATGAAATAGAACTGCAACACAGAAAATGGTCAAAACAGGTTGAGGCAAATATCTTCAGATAGATATATGTATTTGTTTATTGGTGGATCCCTATTGGTTTATCTGCACTTTGGATACCTGAATTTGCCCAATCATCAGTACCATTCCATCCAGAAAGCTTGTTTTTACATTGTACTCAATGTACTCATTCTCTTATTTTGGTCAAAGGCAGTTTTCACTGCTGGATGTTGCAGATGTCACCAAGGACAGTTTGTGTCAAAAGCAGCTTTTCTTGAACGCACCTTCTTCAGATATTCCAAAAATGAATTCAGATTCAGGGTGCAGCCACCTCTGCTCTCAGCTGGTCACTCACGCAGCAGACACTCCCTCCTCACTGTAGGGTTTTATATTTGATAACACACTCCTGTTACACCAGATGAGTCGCATTTAGAAGTCATCCATCTGAGGCTTTTTTTTTTTCATTGAACTCTGGACATCACCTGCTGTTCCCTGTTCCCTTATCTTCTTGAGCTGAAATTACACAGGCTTTGTACTAGGGGGCTGGCAGAGTATTACATGCCGTGGCTTCAACTGATTTGGGTATTTGTGTTGTGCCATTTAGCTTTGATGAAGCTGCATTTTCAATGTGGGGTCTGGTTCAGTTGGGTTGTCGTGTTTCATCTGTGGAAAGATGGAAGAGCCACAGAGTATCAGACCTGTACTGTTACTTTTTGGCACTTTTCTGTTATCGTGATGCAGACATGGACAGTTCTGAGGAGGCAGCTCATAATTGATGCTGCTTGTGTATTTAACTCTACCTCAAATAATAACCGTTCCCATTCAAATGGGGCTGCTTGAAATGCATTTCAATGGTATTCAGTTTCAAATGGTGCTACTTTTGTTGTCTTTGCGTTAACACTAGTCACGCATGGCACGACTCAACCATTCAACTCCTGTGTTATGACAAGGCCAGTGTTAGAACATGGACGTGCTCAAAAGTCTGCAGAGTGCAGTTGCTGACGGACACACAGATACAGAACAATTTGGGGAGAATTAGAAAAGCAGACAGCTAAAACAGTTTTAAGTGAAGACAGACGGTCTTTAGTAGGGATGCACAATGTTATTGGCCTGATATCAGTACCAGCAGATATCAAAATTACAGCCAATATTTACATCCGATATTTCTGCCGTGAATATCAGCATATATCAACTGTAAGATTTAGCCATATAAATTAGTGGAGTTTAGGCTGGACCAACAGACCTATGTAAGTTGAGATCTTTTTCTTTATTCATCCTCATTCTTTAAACTTTAAAGTGCTTTTTAGAAGGAACCCTTTATGATCAGACAAGTTCATCTTGTTTGATAGATATTTGTATCTCTCATGTGAATACTGAACTAAAAAACTCACTAGATATCTGCATTTTAAGTAATTTGAGTTTATAAACTCACCAGGAGGCTGCTGCGGTTTGGAGTCTCATCTGTTAATGATTGAATTATATAGTCTTATTGCTGATGGTATGAAAGATCTTCTATATCTTTCCGTCCTGCAATGAAGAGAGAGGAGCCGTCCACCACTGTTGGTTTTTTTTGGTCATTTAGGGTGATATGAAGTGGATGATCCATGTTCCCCAGAATGGCCTCCACCTTCTTCATTGTGCATCTCTCTACCACATCCTCCAATGAGTTCAACTTGATTCCAACCACGGAGCCATCTTTTTTCACCAGTTTGTTCAGACGCCTTGCATCCTTGTGTTTTACACTGCCTCTCCAGCAGACTGTGGCATATAAGATAGCATGTAGCATAAAATCTAGACAGGAAAATGAAAAATACAGAGCCATTTTTACCTTCTCATATCAAATATTTACCTCCATATCGATAGAATATGAATGAAATCTGTTTCTTGATGAACCAGATGAAGGCCACAAGCTAAAATTTGTCTGTTTGATAAAGTTGTTCCCCAAATGTCTACTCTTGAAGCATTCTGTTTCCACACGGTTCAGGTAAAGATAAACACAGTACAAAAGCACTTCCGGTTCAAGCTTTCCAAATTAAAAGCCCACTTTAGCATTTCTTTGCAGAAACTCCCTTGGTATGTACATAATGCTTTTATTTTGAAAAGGTACCAGTACGCTCCCACTATACACTGAATCCAGTCATTTGTAGGGGGTTTTATTGAGGTAAAACTTAGGAGGAATGACAGAGCTTTGACAGCAGGGAGACAAAATCATCACGCAGCAAACTCATGTCTGGTATGAAAGCCATTATGGCAGCAAGATCTGCAAGCAGCAAAACATACTGCCAGTCTGGAAGACCAGTTACTGCATAGGAACAGCGAGGAGCGCTAATGACTTCACAGTACCTGCACGGAACAAAACGTGGCGGCCTGAGTTTATAATTTCAAATGTACTCAAAATGCAGACATCTTTTTATCATCTTTTTAGTTCAATATATATATGAGAGATAATAATATCTATCCAACAAGATGAACTTGTCTGATCATGCAGGGTTCCTTTTAAGAAAAAAAAAAAGGTTTTCTTTTTCATCTTCAAACCTTAATTGTTTTCAAAGGACTGAATTTTTAGTCATGCAAAACAAATTTGAATATTGGCATATCGTATATAGGCAAAAATCCAGTATTGTGCATCCATAGTCTGTAGTTTTTATGTTCTTTGTCCCTGACAGTTTTACACTGATGAGCCTTGTATGTTTCAGCACCATCAAGATTGTTAGATCTAGTAATGTAAAACATTACTACAAGACAAAAAACACACGTGAAGTGAATGTACTGCAAGCTAACACAAAACAAATGAACTAAGAGCCCATTATAATTGGTTGACAATCCTGGTACAATAAACAGACCCTAACAATGATCTCCTAAAGTTCCATTAGTTTTGAGTCATTATAAAAATCCTTTTAATGACATTCCAGCTTACATTTAAAGTCCTAACAGGGTGATCTGAGGTTTCTTTGGGGCACCATGAGTAAAGTCTGTTCATGTTCAGGTGTGTAGTCTGTGTTGAAGGGAGTTAACATTGCTTTGTTTTAATTCTTGGTTTCAAGATGTGTTAGGGGTGTTCAGTAATCCTACTAATCTACTGCTGTGTCGAGTTTGGCTGAAAAAATAAAGTAAGCACTACACCAAATGTGATTTATTTATCATCTGCAGCAGCGATTAGGTCTCTACATTGAAAACAACTGTCTCCTCATTTACAACATTAGGTGACTGAAATATTCATCATGATTTAACAAAATTATCACTGATTTAAATTTTATACGTAAAATTTGATTTTCTTCTTTAAAATCATACTCTGCAGATGAATTGCTGAAAAGAATTGTTCATAGCAAACCTAAATGAAACCTGTGATCTTTAGTAAAAGATGGATCGATGGTGAAATAAATAAATAAACATGTGAGGTTTGTTACCTGCATTATTGCTGAACGCTGCAGCGTCCTCCTGCAGGAACAAAGCAACATATTGGTCCTGGTGGGGGGGACAGGAAGAGCAAACAAACACACCCAAAGTGCTGACACAACAGAGGATGTATGCCCAAAGATTTCATATTTTCTTACCTTAGACCTCTCATTTCAGCAGGCATTATGCATTTTCTGTCTGTTTGAATAAAAATTATCTTCTGCTTAGAAATGACTTGAAGGTTGAAAGAGATTACTTAATTTAGAACAATTTCATCCTTCATACTTCTTATGTGTATGTCTCCTGATGTATTTTCAATCAGCATTATAAGGGATTAACTTTTATTTTCCAAAACAAACCTCAGTCTTTTACTTGTCAGTTGAAGGGCCTGCTGTCACAAGTTTCTGTCACATAAGAAGCAGATTTCATGTAAGGTGCTTAGAAATGAACAAATTTATGTGGGTACTTAATTTTTTTCTCTCTCTAGCCCATCAGCATTTGTTTCCAATAAGGTCTCTGTAAGGCTGCAAATTTCAGCTAAATTGAAATCGTCAACAATTTATCTGTAGATTTTTAATCAGTGCAGTAATAAGTATTTGGTTTATAAATTCAAGAGTTAAACATATACAGTTATGGACGAAAGTATTGGCACCCCCGGAATTTTTCCAGAAAATGCACAATTTCTCCCAGAAATTGTTGCAATTACAAATGTTTTTGGTATACACATGTTTATTTCCTTTATGTACATTGGAACAACACAAAAAAATCTGAAGATAAAAAGACAAAGTTGACATAATTTTACACAAACTCAAAAAATGGACCTGACAAAATTATTGGCACCCTTTTAAAACTGTGGGTAAATCATTTTATTTCAAGCATGTGATGCTCATTTAAACTTACCTGTGGCAGTAACAGGTGCTGGCAATCTAGAAATCACACCTGAAGCCAGTTAGAATGTCTAAAAGTTGACTCAACCTTTGTGTCGTGTGCCTGTGTGTGTCACACCAAGCAGGGAGAAGAGAAAGAAGAGCCCAAAATCATCTCAGGACTTAAGAAGCAAAATTGTGGAAAAATATGAACAATCTCAAGGTTTCAAGACCATCTCCAGAAATCTTGAAATTCCTTTGTCCACTGTGCGTAATATAATCAAGAAGTTTATAACCCATGGAACTGTGGCTAATCTCCCTGGAAGTGGACGGAAGAGGAAAATTGACGAAAGAATGCAACGCAGGATAGTTGGAATGGTGGATAAACATCCTCCGTCAACTTCAACACAAATTCAGGCTGTCCTGCAGACTCAGGGTGCAAAAGTGTCAGCTCAAACCATACGTCGTACTCTGAATGAGATGAAGCGCTATGGCAGGAGACCGAGGAGAACCCCACTGCTGACAAAGAGACATAAAAAAGCCAGACAGGAGTTTGCAAAAATGTACCTGAGTAAGCCTCAATCCTTCTGGGAGAACATTTTGTGGACAGATGAGACTAGGGTAGAGCTTTTTGGAAAAGCACGTCATTCTACTGTTTACAGAAAACAGAATGAGGCCTACAAAGAAAAGAACACAGCACCTACAGTCAAACACGGTGGAGGTTCAAGGATGTTTTGGGGTTATTTTGTTGCCTCTGGCACTGGGTGCCTTGGCTGTGTGCAAGGAATCATGAAATCTGGAGACTATCAAAAAATTTTGGGCCGCAATATAAGGCCTAGTGTCAGAAAGTTGGGTCTGGGTCAGAGGTCATGGGTGTTCCAGCAGGACAATGACCCCAAACATACCTCAAAAAGCACCAAGAAATGATTGGAGACAGAGTGCTGGAGAGTTCTGAAGTGGCCAGCAATGAATCCAGATCTAAATTCCATTGAACACCTATAGAGAGATCTCAAAACTGCTGTTGCAAGAAGCACCCTTCAAATCTGACAGACCTGGAGCAGTTTGCAAAAGAAGAGTGGTCCAAAATTCCAGTTGAGAGGTTTAAGAAGCTTGTTGATGGTTATAGGAAGTGATTGGTTTCAGTTATTTTTTTCCGAGGGTGTGCAACCAAATATTAAGTTGAGGGTGCCAATAATTTTGTCCGGCCCATTTTTTGAGTTTTGTGTAAAATTATGTCAATTTTGTCTTTTTTTTCTTCAGATATTTTGTGTTGTTCCAATGCACAAAAAGGAAATAAACATGTGTATTCCAAAAACATTTGTAATTGCATAGGGGTGGGCAAAAATATCGATTAATCGATGCATCGCAATATTTCCTCCCCCAATTCAATATTGATTCAGCAAATCCTCTGAATCGATTCACCTCCTGGCCAATGGGGGTCGCTGTGCATTGTATTGATGGAGGCCTCACTCAACCAAACAACAACCAATTATAACCATGTTATGTGAGGTTTATCACAATTCCAAGAGGACAGAAACATTATTTAAGTTTACATGCACTTTACTTTTTCAGTGTTTATACAGAACTGTCATGTTTTTTACTTTTGTACTCCATATACACCAATAAGTTATTATTGTGTAAAGTTTTATTTTCAGATGTGTGATTGCATAAAAATGTGAGGTGACTTACCAAATATGTTCACATGGGCATGAAAATAATTATTAAAAAATTGTCAACAGGTTATTTGTGTATTTCTACTTCTTAATGAATCGACATTGAAGCATTTAAATCAATATCAAATCGAATCGATATCGAATCAAATCACAACCTAAAGAATCCAAATCGAATTGAATCGTGAGGTTCTTAACAATACCCAGCCCTATAATTGCAACAATTTCTGGGAGAAATTGCGTGTTTTCTGGAAAAAATCCGGGGGTGCCAATACTTTCGTCCATGACTGTAGATTTAGCTGTGTTTATAAAACATCAGTGTATTAAATAATCTTTGGAGCTCTTGCCTTATTTACTTTTCTTAATCTTAATAGGAAGTCTAGTTTATGTTTTCTTTCTCCTCTTTCTAAATGATCTCAAGTTTGAGCCTCAAACTAAGCAATCATCTCATCTCCAAACACCACAATGGTATCCTTAAACATCACTGCAGGCATCTAAACAAACACACTCTGACCTCCAGACTGGATGTTTTTTTAAACCCTTCTCATAAATAAAGTGATGAAAACATTCCTGCATGTCTGGATTCCTTCCGCTCAGCAGGAGACGACAACACGATTCAACTAAACTGTATAAAAACCTTTTAACCTGAAGATCAGAGTGTTTAATATTGTGGTTTAAGGGGAGTCGTATTAAATTAAACACAGCCGGTTTTAACATTATATAATTATTTCATCATGTGCAGCTTCAGCTCACTGATACTCTGAGCTGTTACTCCTCAGTTTGTGTTACGCTGATGTTTCTGATCCCGTTATGAAACTTCTGGCTGCCTTCACACGCTGCCGTCACTGCTGCTTAAAATCCTCTGTGTGTGCGTAGACTGGTCTTTTATGGCTTTGGATTGATCCATGCAGGCTGAATTGAAGCTTTGCCTGTAAGAATCCTTTCAGAAGTTGGTACAGCTCCAGTTTTACTTGACTGAACCATGCCAAAGCTTTTTCTTTTTTTTTTTTTTCTTTTTAATTCATGCGTCAAACTTAAGAACAGATACCTTTTTGGAGTGAAGTCTGACAGCCTTTCTGTATTTGCATCCTTCTGAGAAAAACACAGTTCAGTGTCTTCAGTATGTTTGTTAATGAATGGTGTAATCAAGATAATATCACTGCACACATAAGCTGTTGTTACACATGCAAAACTGGTTTGAGTGGGGTTAAAAAGTCACCTGTTCACGTTCACACATGCAGTAAAAGGGGAAAAATGGTCTGCTTTCATCATTTGCCTATTTGCATTTATTGAATTCAAATCAAACGTATTTTTTTCAAAATCAGAATCATTATTATCTGGCAAGTATACTTATGCAACAAGGAATTTGACTCTGATTCACTACATTTTCTTTTTTCTTTTTTTTTCTTTTTTTTTTTTTTTGCTGTTCGTTCTGGGATTCACTACATTTTTAAACCATGCACCCCTGTGAAAGTAGCTCTGACACAAGCACACATACAGAGGAGGAGGAAAAGACGAGAGGGTAAACAGGTGGATGGAGTGTTTTTCCCTTCATAATTCAACGATACATTTAGTCAAACAGCTCCATGAGTGCAATGCTTGATTAAACATACGCTCACGGTGTCAAGCTGCTGTGATTCTCAAACACTAAAATAGGTTATTAATGAGCACTGGTACAGAGTGCTGCTGACTGCTGGAGTCCACTTAACTAGGCTTGGCCTAGCAAAATTGTGTTTCTGCCTCAAACCTCATGCCAGTGTATCTGTGATGGCAGCAGCATCACCTGTGGTCTGAACACACATCACAGTCACAGACTCTGTCTGCACATTGTTCAGTTTTCTGACTGCTGGGGGGTGATCAGACAGATTTTAGTGTAGGTTGGTTAAGGGAAATGAGAGAACTTGCAGTTCTGGTTTGCAGCCAACAACACAGAAGTTGCAGACTGATGTGCTGAAGGCCATGTGACTAGCATCACACATCCTGTAATGTGACTATTGGGCGTGCAAAAAAAGGCTGTTGCAGTTGTAGAACAAAGTATCATTCATTGCAAAAATCCTTGGCAAAGTCTAGGCAATTTAAACCCTGCTCTCTGCCCTCTCGTGGCTACTTGGAAAACAAGTCTAGGTTAAAACCTAGTACATGGCTGACAGCATCTATCTGGGATGCCTGTTGAAATGCCAGAGTGAATTGTGTGTTCTGGCAGAGTGGTTTTTGGGGTGTGTAATTGTGCTGTCCCTAATGTCTGTAGGTTGAGAATTGAAGGACCCTTAAAGTTTAAACATAAAGCCCTGTCGGCAGGAAACAGCGAACCTGACACGCCAGATCGACTGAATGTATTTGACATTCATCTTGGAATGCTCCCATAGAAAACGTTTGGGAAGGCAGGACTTTTCAGAAAATCTTCAGAAGGTGATTGGAGGAAAGTTCTGTCTGTCACAATTTATGACGGGCCATCAGAGCGACAGATAATTTCTTGCCCATGCGCAGGTCTTGTGCAGGGACGTGCCAAGTGCAGAAAACAACTTCCATGCCAAAACAAGCTTTCAGTGTGACTCTTTGCGCTTATTTCATAAAAAAATGTAGGCCAGTGCCAATTAAACTGCTGCTTTATTACAGCTACATCTGAGTTTACAGCAGTAGCCCCTGGATAAACTGACAACTTAGAACCATAACAATTGCATACCCGTGCCAAAAACAGAGCGGGAAAAGAGCGAAAACATCTTTTCTGTCACAGAAAGCTTTCAGTTCTGTTCCCTGTCCTTGATTTTAATAAAGACATGTTGTCCAGTTCTGACTGCCAAGTGCCACCATGGCTAAGTCTGAGCTAATCGCTCCACTAGCAGGCCTATACAACCTCTCACAACAGCTAACTCTTTCCCGTAACTATAACAAACTCATGATGAAGCAGGACAGTCGAAGTGCAACAGTACCTTTTCTGCAAATAAGCATGTCCAAACTTTAACCATGCATCTTTCTTCAGTCCAAATAACACTGGTGTTTCTAAGCTGCAAAATAAATCTCTGTGTCAGCATTTTTCTAACATGAACTTACTAAGTAATTGCATAATGGAATTCTGTTTTTTTTCTTGCTGTATATAAAGAGTATTTCATGTAAACATAGGGCTAGGCAATTAATCGAAAAATAATCATCACCGACATTTGGAGCCTCTAACTGACATAAACCTGCCATGTCAATTATTTCAATTTCTTTTCCTTGTAATTCTCTCTCCACTAATGCACTACCACCTTAAAAAACACACTACTGGCTGTGTAGTCATGTGATAGGCAGCCAGGTGTCACAGTGCATGTAGCCTGATGGAAACCCAAAAGGAGAAGTAGTAGTCACATGACATTGTCCCATCCAGTCCGCTAAAACTTAGACCTGGAGCCAGCAGCGTGAGCAGGAAAGTTGTTTTCTACTGTTTATACAATAGTATAAAAGTAATAAGTTTTGTTATCAAGAAATACCATTTGTTTATTTTCCAACTTTTCTAAGAAAATGTGGCTTAAAACAATAATTCAGCTGATGTACAGTGCTTAACAAATTTATTAGACCACCCTAACCCTAACCAAAGTAAGGTTTATGCCACAACTGCCCTAAATTAACAGCACTGGTAATTACCAAAATCATTTTTTATGTTTCTGCAATGGTTAATACACCAATATGTGCAAGCTCTTTAACCAAAATGATATTTTTAATGCTAAAATATAATTATTATTGTGATCCATGAATTTTCAAATGTACTGATCTACAAAAAAACTGAAAAAATAGTAAAGCATATTATTATTTCCTGATTAATATGTTAAATTATAGTTATATACTTGCATTCCTGAACAGAAAAATGAGTTTTAGTGGTTGAATGTTATGCTTGATTAATTTCTGACTTCTCAGAGAAGCCCAGTGAGCCGGCTCAAATTTGGGTATAAAAAGGTGAATTCAGTTTGAAATCACTCATTCCTGTTCAAAATGGTAAAACGTGGAGAGATCATTGAAAATGAAAGAGTCTGCATTAAAGCACTTCATGAGGCTGGATGGTCTCTGAGACAAATATGACAAGTGGGTCTAATAAATTTGTCAAGCATTGTATGTTTTGATTTAAAGAATTAACCATAAATTGTTAATCCAAGCATGTCCCTTTCAGTCATTTGTTTTAAAATTATACAAATGTTTACAGCTCAAACAGAGTCAGGGATTTGGGGAGAGGGAATCGTCCATCAGTTGTAATTGAGGTAAAAAGTTCCATTAATCAGGATTTTAATTTTTACCATAATTGCCCAGTCCTAAGTAAACAGCACTCTCTCACAACATAACTTTGCTACAGTATAAATGTTATCTACCTGATGAAGGCCTGGGTTTAACAGTCATCCTTTGACACCACAGAAAGAAGAGGCTAAAGCAAGCCATCAGCTGTCATCAGATTAACTAGTGCCAATTTAAAGGTGACAAAATTCCCTTCCAGTTTCAGATTTGATTCATATTAAGGAGAGCATGTTGCAGATAATGACTGAAAAAATTAAGGTTGAGGATACAAGCTGTCAAAATGAGAGTCCTTAGGAGAGTGGCTTGGCTCAGCCTTAGGGAAAGGGTGAGGAGTGCGGAGATCCAGAGGGAGATCAAAATAAAGCCACTGACGCTTCGACTCTAAAAATGCCTCTTAGTTGCCCCCTGAGGAGGTCTCCGGGGTATGTCCAACAGGGAGGAGACCCCGGGGTAGACCAAGGACTTGCTTGAGGTATTATATGTCTCATATGGCCTGGGAAAATCTCGGTGTCCCCCAGGAAAAGTTGAAAAATGTTGATGGGTAGAGGGCTGCCCCCATGACTTGGCTCTGGATAAGGGGAAGAAAATGGACAGATGGATGGATGGTGCTGACTCATTTTTTTATCTTATAAAACATAATGACAGCAGATACTATAAACATAAAACCTGGTGATTATTGCTAAAATAGTGCCTGAATTTTTGTGTGTTTATGGCACCAAATATTGTTATCACTATAACTGAGCCATGCTTTCATACACTGCATATTTATTTCTAACGTATAGCTGATGCAGAATAAATATATTTAAAAAACTTTTGAGTAATTCATAAATAATTTAAAGATTGGTTCACACACTACGACACACTACCACATGCACCCTCCTTCTCTGAACATCAGTGTCACTTATACACAGTTCATCTCACACACTCTTGCCTTCGTTCATCTCACACACTCTTGTCTCCGTCACGCAGAAGCTAAAGAAGTTTCCTGAAGCAAACAGAGAAAGTGATGAACACAGTGTGACATGCCTACACACAAACGCTTTCATTTCTAGTGTTTTTGACATTTTCTCATCCTTAGGTCTCTAAACTAAAAAGCTCTGTGATTGGCTGCAGTCTCCAGTCAGAGCATCAGTGCTGACAGGTGATTGGGTGTTGTTTCATGATTTATAGGCGTCAGATTTCCCCTTTAGTGGAGCGTGAGCAGCGGCTGCATCAGATTTTTGGACCCTTTGAATCCGCGCTGTTTTCTGCTTGTAGTCTCTTTAATGTTGTTGGCAGAGGTGAGAATTTCAAAGGTTGTTGCTTCTCATCTTCTTTTAACTCCACCGCAGAGTGGAGTCTCTCATATTTTTTTAACACTATCAAACTGTTTTGTCAGCTGTCTTTTCGTTTAATCCTAAGTATTTATTTGTAACTTTTTCTGCTTGATATTTACTGCTATTCTCTTTTCTCTTTACTGTCTCTCAGGTTCTTTGGCATCTTGATATCTTCAGACGAAGTTTCCGTCAGCTAACGACTCATAAGTGCATGGAGGACTCGTGCATTTTTTGTGCTCTAAAGGTAAGTCAGTCTGACTGATATGAAGCTGATCATGATCCATCTTCCTGTTTCTTACCTCTCTATCTGTCTGCCCGTGTTGTCTTCTGCATCTTCAGAGCATCTTCGCTCAGTTTCAGTACAGCAGTGAGAAAGTCCTGCCGTCCGATGCGCTTCGCAGCGCTCTCGCCAAAACCTTTCAGGACGAGCAGAGGTTTCAGCTTGGTATCATGGATGATGCCGCAGAGTGTTTTGTAAGACAGTCCCTACACTTCGTACAGCGATACCCCCTTTAACACTGAAAACTAGGCCTGAGTTAAGTCTGAGACTGTGCTCTGTTTGTGCAGGAAAACATCCTGATGAGGATCCACTTCCACATCGCAGATGAGACCAAAGAGGACATCTGCACAGCCAGACACTGCATTCCACACCAGAAGTTTGCCATGACACTCTTTGAACAGGTGAGACAGAAAAGGGATCAGAGTCAGAGCTTAGATTGGGCTAAAAAATTCTGGCAAACTCTAAATAAGCCCATGCAGATTCTCTCTGGGCCCTGCCCAGCCCATCGCATATCTGTATTTATGGGACAGAATCTGATTTAAACAGATGTTTTTAGAGTCATTTAAATGAAAGAAAACTGTTCTGATTAGATCATAATGAAATGATACCAAAGCATGTAGTCCAGACATGGTCTATTTGTTTTTTTTCTGATAATGAGAGCAGAGAGGAACAGCTGACATGTCGGCATAGCTGCATTGAACACGTGGAGCATTTTGGAGAGTATAAGTCTGTTTTGAACAGCTACAGTCTGCACTACTCCTCACTAGGGGTGCACCGATCGATCGGCCAAAATTGGTATCGGCGCCGATTTCCTTAATTTTAGGAGATCGGCTATTGGCCGATCCTTTAAAATAAGATTGGTGGATAAGATCAGGTTCATATGCCTCTACCTACTAAAATGTGAAAAATGAAAGACTAAAGGAACTGATATAATTTATTAGTTTGGACAGCAATGCTCTAAACTTTTCATTTATATTTGAGAGAACTACCTCATGTGCAGTTAAAACAAGTTTGTATTGTTTCACGGGTATTGTTCAGTGTTATTCAATAAAATAAGATTGGACTATTGAAGGCGTATGCTGTCAGTTATAAAAAAAATCGGTATCGGCCAAAATCGTAATCAGCAGGTCAGGCTTTTTAAAGATCGGTGATCGGTGATCGGCCAGAAAATTGCAATCGGTGCACACCTACTCCTCACTCAATTCAACTCACTCAATTTAGCTCTAGTATTACATGTAGCTAGGTTAATAACCGACCATCACCTGCTCTTGCCTCTGTAGCTTAGCAAATATGGGTTCTTTCCTCTCAGTGACTCTGTTCGCTGTACCGCAGCAGAGTCAATGTGCCATACCTGTCAGCCAAGTGCTGCTTTGGCTGGTCTTGGTGGAGCCCAGCGCTTCAGCTATTCAGGAAAGGTGTGTTTTTAACTTATGACTTTCTTTTCTAAGTCCACGGTGAGTCAAAGATCCAGGCTGCAACATTAATTGAGATTAGAAAAGCTGCTGTAAACTATCTGCAAAAACTCGAACACACTACTTCCGTCAAGCTCTTCACAATAAAAGCCTGTGGCTGTTATTTTTCTGAAACACTTTTATTGTGAACGCCTTCACCAGGAAACGTGCTCAAGTCGTTAGCAGCTTAACACACCTCATCAGGATAGAGATGAAATGTGAAACTTGGAGTACAGTTAGACAGAAGTAAACCTAGAGAGACTCAAAAAAACATTTTTTTTCTCTGCTCCTATGCTTACACATAAATTAAATATGCCATCAAAGGCTTGTTTTAAAAGGAGAGGGGAGTTTATAACACAAAGCATTATCTCATTTTTTATTTAGTAATACTGCAATATAATACTGTTACAGTCAAAGGCAAGAAAAATACTTTGATATGATTTTAAGGCCATATCGCCCAGGCCTAGCTCATGATATGGAGCAAACTAGCAACATCACTTTTCTCCATCATTGTGTCTTTAAATTTGCATTTAAAGATAACAGTGATATAATATTTAGTTAGTGAACCCCTTGTTGTGTAGTTTTAAAAAACTTCTTATTCAAGAAACAAGACCAGCAAACCTGATCAGCAAGTCTCATAATTATTGGGGTGAGTCTGCATGAGGGAGGTTGATCTGCCGTTATTACAAGCAAATGTCAAACACTTATAAATCAAGGGTAAACATGGGATCATGCTGCTATGTCTGACAGGATGTCTGATCCCCATTCAGCCTGGTACTAAATGTAAGGGTTAGGATCCTGGCCCAATAGATGGGCAGAACGTCTATTCTGAGTGTGAAAGGAGTCCTACTGCATATGCTGAGCTGCCATCCTCCCTTTTGCAGGAAAAAAAACTTTTAAAAATGTAAATCAAATGCACACTAGTCACCTTTTGAAACTTTCTGCTAGACTCGAGGGAAAGAAGTCATTTTTCTTGTTATAATTCTTCCTGTGAGTACAGGATATTAAGGGATCTCTTTCTTATGCAAATTATGAATTCACAATCATCTTTGTGATAAAATATTCCTCAGTTTTTATGAAGCTAATGTGAGACTTCAGCTGTCTGAGCCAGGGGGATGAAGTAAGGATATCCCAGATTTACTTTTCCTTATGTCATATTCTATCTCTGTCAGCTTTACTGTGCTCAGCAAGAAAAATCAGGAAAGGGATTTTTACACAAAAGATCTCGTGTTGTTAAACCTGAAGTTAATGTCAGATCAAAATACATTACTCAGAATGAGGTCCGTGGATTTTGTTCCCCTTTTTCTCTTATTGAAAGCATTTAAATGTTTTTTAAGTTTGTATGACTGAATAATGAAAAGTCTTTTAAGTAAGACTTATCGATCTGTCCTTTAACCCAGTGAAAACAAAGATCAAGCAAGCAGCCAAAGCATATGGTTTGCATAATCCTTTTTAAAATAATCTTTTACAAGATTAGACTAGTTGAAGTGTTTATTCGTATTGCAGCAGAAGGCTGAAACCTAATGTTTGCTTAATTACATCTTAAATACATCTGCCAATGTGTAGATACATTACAGCATAATCAGTGCTTCATATAATGATGTTGCTGAGGCAGCAGGGGTTATACGCAGCCTGGCAGAGGCAGATAATTTCAGCAAAACCTCAAATTAAACAGAGCTTAAGTAATGAGAAGAATATAATCTCCTAAAACTTAATTACAGGAATCATGGGAGAGGAACACTATATTTGAGATGGAAACATGTAACTTTTTTCTTTTGATTGTTAGATTTTTGTTTTTCTGATTGTTAGAAACGTGTTATTCTCTGGTGCTTATTTACCCATTTAGAACAGATGCTATACAGTACCTTCAGGAAGAATTCATACCCCTTCACTTTTTTTCAATTTTATTATGTCGCTGGGTCTTTTAAAGTATTAGAATTTGATGAATTAAATTTAGACAAAATGAAGACTTTTACAAAGTATTAAAAACTCTTAACAGCTAGAATTAAGGTCTTCATTTTTTTGTATAGCAATCGAGATTTTGCTTCTTTAAAATGCCTTAAAATTAGAATAAAAGAGTATTATAAGTATCCTTTAATCAGGGTTTTTCCTAGCTCAAATTGAGAGAGAGGTGGTACCATTCTGATCATGCGAACTCCGACCTTTCTGGGGGGTCCGGGGGAAATATTTTGTACATTTTAAAGGTAATTACATCAATTTAGTACACTTTAGGAGTGAAATTAAGAGGCTGAATCTATTAAAAGTGTTTGTCTTTTTATAAGTTTGTGCTTTATAATTTTGAACGGTTTCCTGGTCTGACTTGATGAAGGTATTAAAGATACTAGTTTTGTGCCTAAAAAAGCTGTTATTAACATCAAAAAGCTTTTTTTAGTCTTTCTTTAATGGATGTTTAATTTTATGCCCATAACTACTGACTCATTGTCCCCTTAAAGAGGTCATATGACCATGTCAGATTTTAACTGAAACTAAATGCCACCAGAAAATCATCTGTAACACTCCTGGGCCCAGTGCTGCCCAATTGGCGTAATACCATAACTTCAGTTAAAATGTTATCGATCTATTGTAATGCTTGTTAGAAAATACGGTTTCTCAGAGCTTTGAGAGCTGGAGGCAGCACAAAATTTGCTGGAGGTGGCTGCCTCTAGATTTGATATGCAGGAGAAACCCTGTTCAATGGTCATTTTACCATAGCTTACTACTTTGAAGCTTAGACTTAAGTGCAAAACCCGTAGAAACGTCTTGTAGACTGTGGTAAAACTACTTTTAGGTCACTTAACCCTTATGCCCTGTTAAAAAAAAGTTGCTTGGTTTGTTAGCTACAAAGTTTGTAGTTTGACCTTTAAAATGGAATAACTTTGTGAAAGATCAATATTTTTCCAAATTTTTTTTTCCAGTTTCTTCATGAAGAGGTTCTTGATTGATTTATATCATGAGTTAATGAATCCCATTAAAAATTAATCCTTCAGATGCCATTTTTTATCATATACCACTACCTGCTTTTTTGAAAAAACAAAACAAAAAAAAAACATATAAGTCAATTTTCAAAAACTTTTTTTTTTAAACTTTGTTTATTATCAGTATTACCGGCTATCATGATATTACGTGAGAAAATTGATTTTGGTGCATTATTACTTTTTGCATAGCGTCAGTTTGTCCAAAAAAGTTAACTTGGTTTGTTCACTACAAAGTTTGTACCATAGACTTCCATTATAAACACATTTTTTGACCTTACATGTAAAACAAAGTAAAAAAAAAAAATAAATTTTCCCTGTAATTTCCAATTGCTCTGTAGCAAACTGCTTGATGTTTTCTAAAAATTAAGTCAATCAAAAAATTGCACCCCACCCACCCAAAAAAAAACAAAAAAAAAACTGACTTCCAGTGGCCATATAAGTAATTGGCATGGCTGCAGACCAGTTAAAAAAAATCTTTTTTACAACTAAAATGGTTTTGATGTGTAGTTAGTGATAAGATCTTTCAGTCAGAATGGTTGAAATGAAAAAAAAAATTCCAGGTGTGTGTCATTGTGTAATCTTCTCACAGACAATGAAATCCTTATGGGAAAATATGCAAATTTGTAAACTCATGAAAAGCCATAAAACTAGTGTTTCTTATTCCTTGGCCATGGCAGGATAAAATCAAGATTTTCATCAGGTTTTGCATTCATTTTGAAGGTTAGGCCTCAGATTTTATGTTTTTACTCGTATTTAACCAATTTTTTATATTTCATAGGTTTGAAATTGAAGATGTGATGGTCTTTAAATATATGAGGAGGGTCTTTTAAAAGGTCTTTAAAAGTATTAAATTGAATGTCAGCTGTTCTGTGTAAATATCAACCTGCATCATCTGTAAATATCAGCATATGTATGAATAAGTTTGTGAAGTTTCAGGCTGGACCAACAGACCAATTTCTTTTCTATGTTTATCTTTATCCCTTAAAATTTAAAGTGGCATCTATGGACTGACTTTTTATGTCTGGCTTAAATGAATTAGGAAATATCTGCATGTTGGATGTGTGCAAAAATCATTGATCATGCATCCCCAATTAAAAAGACAGTGTTTAAGGTCACATATCAAGCAAAATACACTTTTTCAGGCTTTTTAACAAAAAACTCCCCAAGAATCAGTAAGACCCATTCTTTACCATCACTCTTTCTCTTCCCTTTAGAAAATTTGTGCTGAAACAAGCCATTCTCAGAATTTCCCCTCATGATATCACGCAGGGAGTTAGCAACGCCCCCACCTCAGCTGCCAGCTGAGAGGAGGATCAGGAGTCCCACACCCATTAAGCCACATCCATTTCCTGAGAGGGGCATGGTCAGGGGAGGAGCCAGACAGCTAATTAACATTTAAAGACACAGACACAGAAACAACTCGTTCTGAGCAGGGCTGAAACAGAGGAGTTTTTAGACGTGCAAAAATCCAATGCTGGAGTGTTTTTTCAGCAACAAACTTCACAGGCATGTTTTGGGGACCTCTGAGACCAATATAAACTTGTCTTAAAAGACAGATCTAGTTTTTGGAGATCTTTTTTTTTTTTTTTTTTTTTTTTTAACAAATTATGAGGATTTTTTTTAGGCATCAATTTGCTGAACTATCTTCTATCACATGCAAGCATTTTAATTTTTTGATATTTAGAAATCATCTCATATATTATTTTGATATTGTTCTGGCAAAAGCAGCTATTTTTTAGACATCTTCTCAAATTAAACTCTATGGATTGAAGTTGTCAGTTTGTGAAACTCTGTTGAATTTGTTTTTGCTGCATGAATTTCCCCAGAAACCACCGATAAATTATTTATTACTTCAATATTTCTTCCATTAAAAAGTCCATCTGTGTATGTTTAGTTTAAAGTTTTAATTGTGTTTGTTCGTGTGTTTTTTGTATATCAGTGTGTTTGCAGCAGCTGTGGAGCGTCTTCAGACCCTCTGCCCTTCATTCAGATGGTTCATTACATCTCCACCACCTCCCTGTGGTAAGTCCTAGCGCGTGCGTGTTTGTGTGTGTGTAACTCTATGTTTAGATCACATCTCAGAAAAAGTAAGTTGATGCCTCACCTCCCTCCAGCTTCTGTCGCTAGGTTACTTCTGAGGGTCACCAAGGCAACCATCTAATCAGTCTTTATCATAGGGCTGCTGAGAAATGTTACACTCACACATACATGCATGTAAGTGATTCATCAGTCAAGCAGGAAAAAAGTGGTTTGTGTTTGTCACTTTGTAAAGAAGGAAATTCGCTGTAGACTTAATTTTATCATCATCTGTGTTTTATACATTCTTTGAATGAATGAAGAATAACTGCAGTCCCCACAAAACCGATGATAATGGCAGCCAGGCTGTGTCATTTCAATCAGACCTTTGGGTAAAAGCTTAGATCTTTGTTGTAAAAAAGCTCCTTTTTTCTCTTCAGCTTTTTATTTATCAGTTTTCACATTAATAAAGCAAAACAACGGCATGAATAGGCAGAAAAAGTAATAAATAGAACAACAGTTGGAGAAAACTTGAGCTGAAATAATAATGTGAAGTCCACTGATGTCCAGAGTCAAAAGAAGATGGCATCCTTATTATCTACAACAAAAGTGTCCAATTTCTCCCACTTCTCAGCAAAAGCTGCTCCCTTTAGTTTTTGAAGGTCATCTTTTCCATTTTGGACAAATGGTTTGGGCTGAATGATTTTGGAAAATCTAATCAGTGATTTTTTTTTCCCCCAATATTGGGATTGTATTTGAATATACAAATTACTTCCTCGTCTTGTGTATGTCTCAACAAACAAGCAATAATCATTCTATATTATAACAAACAAAATATTTGGTAATTAAACAAAAAATGTCTGTGATAATTTTAACCCATTGCAGATTCATATGAATCATTATATTAAAGAGAGTGAGGATGTTATGTCGATAGCATTTTTAATAAAACAGAAGTAGACAAAAAGAAGCAAAATAAGTATTTTTGCAATCTACTTTAGAAAAAAATGTCACTTAAATGTTTGCATGATATATAAAGCATAACATCTCTGCATCAAAAAATGTATTAATCTGGTATTTTGACACACATTTCAGGTCAAGGACATACTGCACCTTCTGCTCTTTGAGAATTACAGTAGTACATACTGTAATTTAATTTGAATTTTGATTAATTTCCCAGCCCTAGTTTAGATTGCTATATCCGTCCATTTCTTGACGTCTAGGCTTATACCATCTCCTTGTACTTCATTTGAGCCATAATTAACTAAAAAAAGTCTCTATAATAATAACAAAAATTTCTGTTATCAAACCAAAATACCGTACTTTCACATCCTTTAGTATTTCATAGCCTTAAATCTTTTTCAGAGCGAAATGAAAATATTTACCACGAATATCTGAATATTTGGACTTGGGAGGCCCATTGGGGGCCCTGGACATTTTTAATGACGCCTTAAAATGTTAACCTCCTCCAGACTGTCTACTTATCAAAGTGTAAAGAGTGTTTTAAGTTTGATAAATGCATGTGATGCTGATGTGGCAAAATCAATGAGTGTTTAATAATCATGTGTCAGTACTAGTCAAAATAATCGTGATTATTATTTTTGCCATAATCAAGCAGCCCTAGATGTCAGTAAGCTGATTATTTTATTGTAATTTAATTTAACTTAATCTCACCTTGATGCAGATTAGAGGTGGGAATCACAGGGTACCTCACGATACACGATCCATGTATACATGATACATGGCCCAAGAAACCCATATTATCACGATACAGAGATACTGCGATAATCGATATAGAAAATTGTTTAACGAAACATTGTAAACAGACAATTAAACCACAACATGACAATAATGAAGGCACTAATGTGTAAGAATTCTAAGAAAGTAGAGTAATCAAGACTTGAGATATAAAAGAATAATCAATATAACCACTCATAGTTGCAGTTTAAGTCAACAGAATCTGTGGCCTTTTAAAGGTCATGATTCAGAAATGTGATTATACGTGAGGTAAAGATCCCTGCTCCTCTTTCTCAGTAACCAGGCAGTGAAGATGCTGGAGTCAAGAGAAAAAGCTACTCCTGGCATGTTTGGGGAGCTGCTGCGAAATGCCAGCATGGGAGACCTGCGCAGCTGTCCAGTAAGACACTGTTATTGGTATCAATATTTAATATTAAAGTATGGAGACAGTTTCTTGGTTGTACTGTTTCATACTTATAGTGATTAGTATTGGTCCTTCTCTTCTTCAGAGTCAGTGTGGTCAGCAGCTCAGGATGGCTCGTGTCCTCCTCAACAGTCCAGAGATCATCACTATCGGTCTGGTCTGGGACTCCGATCATTCCGACCTCGCTGAAGATGTTATTCACACGTTGGGAACCTGCCTGCGTCTTGGGGATGTAAGACACTTTCTGTCTTTGTTATAATCTTATTTAAGATAACCTGTTATGAAGTTATCTTAATATTCAGTATTTTAATACTGCTAGACACCATGTGCTTCTAAACAGTACAAATCCATTATTTTGTTTCAATAGTGCTGAAAAGTAACAAAGTCAAAAGAATCATTAGCTGCTGGCAAGAAGAACAAGATCCCTCCTATTTTTTTTTCTTTCATTTTCAAGCCAGTGAATACCCTCTTATTCAGACCATGACCATTTCTCTGGTCATTAAAAGTACAAAATCTCAAAACTCTAAGATCTATCCACCTGATTCCCAGCCCCCATGATGCTTTGCAAGAATTGTGAAAGTGACTTCTGGTACCTTCTGTCAGTCCAGGATTTTACATTGTAATGAGAGGCTAATTCAGGTTATAAGGGTGATTATAGGATTAAAATATGTAAACATCATTTGTTACACCTAAAACAGGATAATATTGTAATTGCTCCACCTTTGGATAAGGTAAGATAAGGTACACTTGTATAGCTAACTTCATATCAGTATTTGCATAGTAATAAAGACACCAGGTTTTGTCAAGAGTTGGGACGCAATCTTATATACTTCAGAGAGATTGTGGAGCCCAGTCAGAGCTTTAAATGTACGCTTGTGGGTTTTCTGAAATTCTTATTCCACTTGTCCCTCTTTGGATATGTGACCTTCATTAATATCCCTGCTTCAAATGGTCACTTCTTCAGTTTGGTAAATCTAAAATTCCATGTTGAGAATTAATATTAAATTGATATTAATAGAATGACATCCCCAATGCATTCAGTGAACAGCATGTTTAAAGCACTGGTGTTTACTTTGTCTACTTATTAGTACAACCACAAAGAAAGCAACAGGAAAAATGAAGCAGTTGTTACTAAATTGAGGATTTTCTTCCTTTCAAAACAGTAGTTGTTGTCGCTATATCACTATAGATATATAGTTAGCCATTTGGAGAAACATATTTTTCTACTGCCATTTCTTTACTGGAAGTTTCACCCACATTTGTATGTGCAGTAGAAACCCAGGAAAAAGATGGAGAGGCCAATGACAGAGCTTCTGATTTTGTTTCATTGAGCTGGAGGGAATTTCGGGACATCAAACATTAAATGTCTTGTCAGGGGGGCATATAGTTGGGTGTCATCAGCATAGAAATGTTATTTAATGTTGCAATTATGAATAAGGTGACCCTGTTATTTTCCATTGTATATGGAAGATAATAGGGGACCAAGACAGGACCCCTGTGGTATACCACAAGTTAGGGGGGCAGGGAATAAGGAGCACTCTCCAAAAAACAAAAAAAAAAGAAGAAAAAAAGAAAAATTTCTGTCAGATAAATAAGAACAAAGCCAATTCAGAGCAGTGTCTTTGATGCCAAGGTGCTGCTCAAGGCCGTTCAGGAGGATGATATGATCAACTGTATCTGAGTTTAATCGCTGTAATCAGTCTTTTTTTGCCTTTTGTTCAAGCTCGTGGTAGTGGAAAACAGAGAAAAATTACAAGTAACATTACAAAACACTAAAAAAAAGTGTTGTCACTGGCAGAGCATTTCTGTCAAAGAGTTTTAGGCATTAAAAACTCACCTGGATAAACTCTTTGATGAGAGCATGCCATCAGTAGATAGTGAAAGAAGAAAACATGTTCATCTGCTTTGCTAACGTCTTCTGTCTTCTCTGTGCAGTTGTTTTACAGGGTGACAGAGGAAAAGGCTCGTCAGTCAGAGCTCTACCTGGTTGGCATGGTGTGTTACTACGGGAAACACTACTCCACTTTCTTCTTTCAGACGAAGATCCGACGATGGATGTACTTTGATGACGCACACGTTAAGGAGGTATAATCTGTCAGGCATCATATGTCACATGTACAGGCAGGTAGCAGGAAGATGAAATAAGGGTTAAAAATGGAAAACAAACTGTGGAATTGCTGGTTGAAACTTGGCTCAGGATCATTTTCTGTCTCTTTATCTTCCTTGTTTCCTTTTATCTATCTGTTGTTGACTCACTTTAAAAGCTGGAGCCTGTTGTGTTGTAGCTATTTTAAATCACATAGTGCATGAGGATCCATCTGAGCTAAACCACTGTGGCAAAGTGAGTTAGGATGCTTTACATGAGAAAATATATAAGGACTTTATGACAAAAAATGTACGTAGAGCTATTTAAAAATTCTTTTATTAGACAGTTTTCATGTTTATAAACTGAAACAAAACAAAAGTAAACCGATATCTGTTAAGGTTCTTAGTCATCATCCAGTACATTCAAACATTCTTAATTCTTAAGCATTTTTGTTTGCTGAAAGTAGGTAGATATTCAGGCAAAAAACAAAAATAAGAAAAAGTTACCAACCCTCCACCTAAAACCTGGACGAATGGTGTCATACAACACAAGTGTATGGTCCATCTCCACAAAGCGGTGTGTGTTTGGTTTGGCACATTAAACTCTGATTTTACCCATGTTTCCTCAGCTGATATCCGTCTCATCAACCTCCCGCCTCTCTCAATGAGACAGAGAAATCTGTCTCTTTTTAGAGATCCAGATCATTTGGCTCAGCTCCGTAGAGCTAGTTGTTTGGCTCCCAAGCATCTCTTCATTTGGTCACATTTTGGCTTTTTAAATGTGGATTGAATAAGGACAGGGATGGAGGTAAGGAAACGGGAACCTCAAACAGAGCTAGCTAAAGTGGCTCACATAAAAGAGCAATTTCATTGTGCAGGCTCATTCATGAACAGCACATCAATACTCAGTCGCTTACCCCACAAGATTTATTATTTTGGTTTATAGCGTATCATCTTTTCAATTAAAAGCATGTTTATGACAAAAATTTGGATTTTTTTACATGGTAAAGGGGCTCAGCTAGCCTCTTAGCTTAAAGATTCTTGTCTCCCTTCATCTGACTAGACCAGTGGTCCCCAACCTTTTTTCCTTTGAGCCCCCCCTACTTGTATCTAAGAAAACTTGACCCCCCCCCCCCCCAACCGATACACGCTTCATGGCTAAAATTAACATAAATTGTTATTATTTTTTTGTGTAAATCCAAACAAAGTAGCCCTAAACCCCATTTTTTTTTCCTAACAACCATTGCATCCATTCATCTTGTTGGATAGATATTTGTATCTCTCATGTGCAAATTGAACTAAAAAACTCAGTAGATCTCAATATTTTGAGTAACTTGAGTTTATAAACTCACCAGGAGGCCGCCATATTTTGGTCCGCACTGGCACGCTGATGTCACTTAGCAGCAGCAAAGAGCCCACATGTCAGATTTGAACCCTAATTGGGGACAAAAGCCTCTGTACGTGAGTCTTGTGGACATAGCCACCAGTCCAGCGATGTGCCAGAACACGTCTTTCAGCACTACAGGAAGTGGGATCAGTTATTACAGTGTGTGTTTCTTTACAGGTAAAGAGGCTTAGATATGGATGTCTGTGCCAGTTTAAGGACAGGAAATGACCTCATGTTTTCTCTTCCTGTCAATCCCAACTCCTCTCCTGTCTTTCCCTCTGACCTTCCCCTTGCTCTAACTCTCCTCTCCCCTTTTCCTGCCTCCTTCTGTCTGATTTTTTTACTCTCAAACTGAAATTAACCTCTCTCTTCATGCTTTGCTCTCTTTTCTGTTATTGCTGCTCTCTAATAACAGTGTTGGAATGAGATATCACATTCCCTCTCTCTCTCTCTGTCCCCCTCTCTGTGCTGGTTGTAAAAACAAGGATATCCCTCCATTGTTTATCAGTACAGCTGGACAGAACCGAGGGTGTGGTCAGGGCTCACACTCACATACACACACATTAACACACGCACATCCCACCGCAGCAGACACTTTTGCCCACACACTGCACACTTTCATTCTGTATCTTTCTTTCCTTTGAACAAACACATTTTTCTGCACACGGCCGATGGACAGGTTGTCTTTTTGGATTTTGTGACGTCCTGTTTGAAGAGATGGACGCTAAGGTGGACTTTTGGGAAATGGAGGAAAGGTTGAAATAACAAGCAGGAGGATTTCTGTCGCACAAAAAGACGGACAGAGAGCAGGAAGCCTGACGAAGCAGGGGCTGGAACAGCCTCGAACATTTCAGCTGCCATCACTGTTTTACCTGCTGAGCGGTGCCTTTAAGGTGAACTAGATGTGTTTTTCAAAGCTGGTAAATCTGCACGATGTGTGGACATAGCCATAGTCTTCTTATGGCCTATGGAAGGTTTGATTAGAAAAGTTTATTTGAAATAGAGAATGTCTGATATTTGTGAACACGTCTGTTGTGTTTGAGTTTTGTTTATTAATTGAATCTAGATTCAGCGTGGGGTGGACCAATAGGATTTTAGCTGTATTGGGTCTCCTTTTAAATGTCATCTGGTTTAGTTTATATCATTAGTAACAAATAATTCAGAACATTAAACTGTAAAAACACTGACCCTTCAGGGTCATAAATTTAGTCTACATTTATGTTTTTAGAATTTTTATAGCTAAAGTTTTACATATATCATGATTTGTGTCATATTAATAACTATTTAGTATATTCTCTTAGAAAATCCTTATTTTCTTTTTAACTTTGTTTTTCAAACAAGTGATGTCAGACTGATTGCTGCACCGCTGCCAACATTGGCATAACTTGTCACCTGGATTTGCTCTGATTATTACTCGTATAATCACTTAGTTTCCCTTAAAACGGTGTATGCCATATGATCTTTTAACCTTCAAAAGAAACAACCATCAAAACTCAGCACGGAAGACACAGCACTTTTTAAATTTTTTGTATTGTTTAAGAAAGACATGAGGGTCCATAAAGGGTGTATTAGAATTCCAGTTAGCGCTTTTGCTAAGGCTAAAATAAAATGCTTTAAGAGCACAACCAATACTGGAGCTTTATCTAATTTAAATAAAGCATCTTTCTTTGTGGAAAAATATTCCTTTTTACAAAGGATATGATCAAAATAATTTTTTAACACTATCATATTACAGATTGACTCACATACTGCGAGGGCACATTTGATCCAATTCTATAACATCTGCTGTATTATAAACCTTGTGAAGCCAATGACCATATTCTATGTCTGTCATCAGGCAGGTTCATCTTGTAAAGCTTCAAGCTGAAACACATGTTCCAGATCAGAGAATGGCCCCACTAAAGCCACATTCCCACCAGGTGGTCCAGTTTCATTGAGTACAGTTTGGTATGGTTTGGTACACTGAACACCAAAACAGTTCGTGTTTCCACAGACACCCGTACCCTGACCTGGTGGGCGGGCCGTAAAGGCATGCATGTGAATTCACATGCAGCGCGAGTCTGAGTTGTAGAAAGGATGAGTGACAGAAATCAGTAGGGAATAAGCATTAAACAGCTTTTGCATTTCAAAAAAATAACCGTCAACCGTGGTCATTACAGATCCTCAGCTGATGGAATAAATATTGCATAAATATGTGAATATGTCTAGTCTATAACACTTCATACAACTTACTATAAAAGTTTAGAGCCTACTATTAGAATTCGCCAAATTAAAAATACATGCAGAGAATCGACTAATCTAAAGCTTCATATTCACACAACTTTGTCAATAATTTATTTCCATATCCACATCCGTGGATAGACCAGGCTGATGTGAGCCTTCAGGTTCTGCTTTGTGTACTTAAAACTAGGTCCAGGTAAATGTCAGGACTTGATTTGTGGCTAGATATCAACATCCACAGACTAGGAAACAGTGTAGATCGCTGTCCAGTCCAAATATCCCCAATTTAAGCAGATATTAGTCTGTTTTTCCTCCATTTTCAGACGCTCCTCACAGAGACTAACATGTTTTGCAGCCTGGAGCCGAGCAGTCATGTCGAGCGCTGACATGGCATCATTGCAAACCCCTTTTGTTGTGTGTGTAGCACCACCTTTTTGGGACGGATAGGTAAGATTGGTACCTTTACGGTGCCAAAGTGGGACGGTACGGGCCGGGGGGGTTTTTGGGACCCTTTACAACTTTTGGTCTATGTAAATGCAGAAAAATGTGTGCCGTGCCGTACCAAACTGAACCGGCCTGCTCAGTGTAAACGATCGAGTCATTTGAGAAGAACAAGGGCAGGGTTTAGTTGTACTGCAAGCTTTTAAACAATGGCTGCCAGCAAAGAGATGCATGGATGTAACTATAGCGGCAGTTTTATCTGAACTGGACAATTCTTTATTAAAAACAGAGCGAAGAACCACATTCAAAACTTTTCCTGGTGGAAGAGATGTTTGTTCTCCTCCTGTTTAGCTTTGGCATGAGTTTGATTTACCAATTGGCTCTATTAATACTGAGCAATGATATCAGTATGAAGTTTCTTCACAAGGGCGGCGAATACCTACTACATCATGTTTTGTTGCTCTGATACTCCTAATGAATGTTCATCCACTCACCCTCCAATTTTTTCATAGGTTCTGCCTCCCTTCCTAAACACCATCTATGAGCCTTTGCCAAGATTTATAACCCTTCTCTCTACACTGTTTTATTAAGATAACTCTGAGTTTAAGAGGCTAAATGAAAAAAGTAATGGCAGCTAGAAACTTGATGCAAAAACAAGGGAACTGTTTTGAAACGTATACTAATATGTGGAAAGTTTAGTGATTCTGTTATCAGGGATTTCATTAATGCTTGTTTCCTGTTTGTTCTTGTCATTTTTTTAGATTGGTCCCAAGTGGAAGGACGTCGTCTCTCGCTGCATCAAGGGCCACTACCAGCCTCTGCTGCTGCTTTACGCCGACCCCCGTGGGACTCCAGTGTCAGTGCAGGACCTTCCCTCACGCTTTGATCTTCAACAGCTGAACAAGGCTTGTTACGACAGCGAAGACTCGGGTAACTACAACACAGCTAGGAGTCGTAGTAGTAGCACAACAGCAAACATTCAGGTAACTAAACCACACTTAGCTGTACTCAGTAATGGTTAGACAATAGTTGTGGTAGTTCAATGACAGATAGGAGTGAGGTAACTTAAAGAAAGCTAACAGTCTAAGGACTAGTAGAGGTAGTAGTTGTTGTGGCTGTTGTAGTTGAAGTCTTAAAGCAGCCTATGATGATTTATATTTATGTACAGTATGTGTGTCTAAGAGCACATGGACATCTCCACTCACGCCCTGACTTGTGTACTAACCCCATCCCCTACACCCCTTCAACCAGGCCGCGAGCAGTCAATCTCCAGCGACACTCGCACAGATTCGTCAACGGAGAGTTACTCGTACCGACAGCCCTCCCACTCGCACCATGAGTCCCTGGCCAGTCACTACTCCTCTGACTCCCAAGGAACCGTCATCTGCATCGAGCGCCCCGATGGACCCCTGCACACCTCGCTCTGCAGCTTGGATACCTTAGGTAAGTAGCTGGAAGGACCTGAAAGGTCTTAATGGTTGAATAAAGCCTGTAATTGATTCAGGTAAAGATGGATCAGGTGGACAGTGAATGGTTAAAAAAAGGACTTGGTGTTCAGTTGTGTTTATTTAACTATAACATGTCAAACGTTATATAAAATCTAAGGTGACATCTTTAAATACCTTATTTGTCCAACAGCCACAAACCTAAAAATATCCTGTTTGTAATCTTTTTACTACGAAAAACGGTGGAATCTTAAACTCAAAACAGTGAAACTAGTTAACTCTAAGTGTTCAATTATTTATTATGTATTAAGGTTTTACATTAATTAATAAGAGTTAATAAGAAATGTAAATTGTGTGTGTGTAATGTATTTTTAACTATTGTACAGTGTCTGTAAGTTTCTGAAAGCGCCCTATAAATGAAATATATTATTATCATTAATATTAAAACCTCACAGTTTTGGATGAAGTGTGTCTCAGCTGGAATTTCAACACCAACTTTAATTGTTTCATGGACAAAACCCGAAGAAAATTGTTCTACATATGATTATCATACTGAAAGATGTTTGTATAAACTATTTCAGTACATTTTTACATGATCCTAGTTAATATATGCCAATGTGATGTTGACAACCTCAGAGCAGACAAAGCCTCAATGAGATCTTTGGCGACCCTCTTGGCAATCCCAAACCCCAGGTTGGGAACCAAACCGCAGACATTCAGTTGTTGCCCTGCATGTTGTCAGCAGGGTTTTGCATGGCCAGCATTATAAAGCATCAAATTCATTTCTTTGCATTTTAATTTGATCATTTTTTCTAAGTGACAACGTTATCTGAATTTGGATCGACCAAACATCATGAACAGATTTAGCCCTTAATGCCTCTGCGCTGTAGCCAATCATCCTCTGTCATTCTTCACTTCATTTTTTTGTCATTGTGTGGATCAAGTGGTGATCGTGCTGTAAACATCTGTTGCCATGCTTCTTGTTGCTAAGGCCACGTGACGGACAGTGAGCAGCACCAATCTCTGAGGAAGGGAGGCGGGGCCGGGGATAGGAGGCGGAGCTCTAGCCGCCACCGCCGATCTAAACAAGACAACGAAGCCTCGTCTGCCGGTTACCACAGTGAGGGTAGGCGGGATTTGTACAATAGTAGGGGTGGGAACTTTAATCACAGAGGGTAGAGAATAACATGAGTTATTTTAAGTTTTTGTTTAAAATCCTGTTATTCTTTTAGTCTTTCTTAATCAGAATTACTTATCACTTTACTATTTTGAGAGAGGAAATAATACTGCTGCAGTTACTACATACTATTACCCCCACCAGTATTAATAAAACTTATTGTAATATTGATTAGAAGTAGAGTAAAATATGGGTGGTGAGATGTTGTTATAAAAATAATGCTAAAATTGTCAGCATATTGTCATTTTAAGCTTTTCAAAATGCAAACCAAAGTTCCTAACGTAACTAGATCGTGTTTCATAAATGTTGACAAAATGTGAATTCAAAACAACAACAAAAAAAATCCAGACAGTATAAGCTGCTTGGTATGCACACACTTATATTTTTTTCCTTAGCATTTTATTCCTGTTGTCAAAATTCAAGTAATTCAATGGCTTCACAGTCCAGTTTTTCCCAACAAAACTGAGTGAACTGGATATTTTATGGATTTTATATAGAAGGGGAAGTTTTGCAAAAAATATCTAATGAAAAACTAGTAATAAACCACAAAACGAACTCAAAATGTAAGGAGGATTACTTGTGTTGCTGTAATCATTTCCTTAGTTGCCATTCATTAAACCATTTTCTCTTTATCTTTTTTGCTGCTACTCTTTTACAATTTTACCTTTCTATGCATTTTTTTTTCTGCATTGACCTTACATTTTTTCTGTCCCCTCTCTTTTCCTTCACTTCTCTCCTCTGGCTTCCATCTATCCCTCTCCTTTCTGCTGTTGTTTCCTTCACTCCCCTCCTCCATCTTTTCCCTACTTAGGAGAGACTTTGAAGGAGCAGAAGGTTCCCCGCCACCTCCCCAAACCTTCCTCCTCCTTTTCATCCTCAACCAGTCGCCTGCGAGACTTGAGGGAGACCATGAGCAACATCATCCACAACCGACCCCTCTCCTCCTCCTCCTCCTCTTCTTTACCGGCTGCCGTCCTCTCTGAGATCACCTCCTCTACCAACAACCACCACCTTGCCAACGTTACTGCTCCTTGCTCCTCTGCCAGTAAACCCCAAGACTGGGAGGCTGACAGCACCAGCAGCGAGTCCAAGTCCAGCTGCTCAGGGGGAGGAGGGTCAGGGAGGTACAGGCCAGCATGGAGGCCACGTAGAGAGGCGCTCAACATTGACAGCATCTTCACAAGAGAGAGGAGAAGACAGGCGGGGTACAGCCCACTCGGAGCTTCCCTGCCAGAGGACAGTGGAGCTGCAACCACTGAGGCGGTAGACGCATCCCTGCAGAGCCAGAAGATTGTGGCGTCCGTCATGCCGGGCTCCTCCTGGACTCTACCTACCTCCTCCAGCAGCCACAGAGCAGGAGGAGTGGAGCTGCCTCCTCCTCCCCCTCCTCCACGGCTGATCCAAAGGATGGAGAGCGGATACGAGAGCAGTGAGAGGAACAGCAATAGCCCAGTCAGCCTGGATCTGAACCTGGGAGACAGGTGGGAGCACAGAACTTTCTCATTAAGTTCTTATAGTAACCTAATACACCACAGGATAGATCTCAGACTGAGAAGTATGATAAAGAACTAGAGAGAGTAGTCTGGTGTTACATTCCTCTTTAGACACCATGATTGAAGTGTAACATGTCATTGTAACTATGACCCTGTCATTACCATTGTTTCAGCTTTTTGCTACTGATGTTATTCTGCAAGCTTTATATTTGATGCATTGTTTACAAGCCTGCATGACTGTCATCCACTGTGATAACAAAATAAGACATTTTTAAAACCATAGTTGTGTTTTTGGGGGGATTTTATAAGACATACTTTTTCCTGACACATTTCAGAAATCTAGGAGTGATTTTTGACAGTCATCTAAGATTTGACAAACAATTTAACAATGTAGCTAAGACAAGCCTTTATCAATTACGTCTTCTTGCCAAATGCGAACCTTTTTGAGCCGTCATGATCTTGAGATAGCTATCCATGCCTTAATAAGTTCCAGGCTGGACTACTGAAATGAACTTTATGTTGGCATCTCCCAATTCTCAATCAGATACAACTTGTGCAAAATGCAAAATGCAGCTGCACATCTTTTAACAAACACAACCAGACGAGAGCACATTACTCCCATTCTCTTTCCCCTTTATTGGCTTCCGGTCCATTTTTTGAATTGATTTCAAGTTTTAATGTTTGTTTTTAAAGTGCTGAATGGCCTTGCTCCGTCCTATTTATCTGAGATTTTAACTGTTCGTGAACATTGCAGGGCTTTGAGGTCATCCAGCCAACTTTTGTTGGAAGTGCCTCGGTCTAAATATAAACACTGGGGTGAACGAGCCTTTTCAGTTGCTGCATCCAGGCTCTGGAATAATCTCCCTTCTGAGATGCATGTTATCTCTAAATTTGGCCTCTTCAAATCTAAACTTAAGACTTACTCATTCAGGGTGGTTTTTAATACCGAGAAGTGCAGTGACTGTTTTATCCTTTTAGTCTGTATTTATAAATGATGTTGTTTTGTATCTTTATGGATTTGTCTTGTGCTGTGTTTTAATGCTAGAAGAAGGCAACAAACCCATAAAAAGAGCTCTTATTCACTGCCTAGCATAAGTCATGGAAAAGAATCTTGTTCAGTGTTATGTTTAAAATGTCATACTTCTTGCAAGTCTTACAGGTGCTGAAACATAAATAGACTAATTCTAATCATGTTAGACTAATATCATATAAACTACACATCGGCTACATGTATACAGAGAAAGCGACTAAAATAATCCATATAACACATGTACTTAGAAAGTTTGCATGTTTGGAAATGTGCTACAAGACTGCATTTACCTGGGGTGGAAATGTTGCTAGACGAGTACTTCAGGAGGTTAAAAAGGAGAGGCACAAAATATTCAAACAGTAACTAGCTTCATCTAGATTTACTTACCTGAATCTCTCCATGTGCTTCTCCATAGGGAATGTGCTGTGAAGAAGGCTCCATCCTCCTCTTCATCCTCAGGACCGGCGTGGAAGAACTCGAGGTCAAAGAGCAGTGGCGCTCTGCTGCAGGAGCTCAGCTCCTCCAGCAAGGGGAAACTTGGTACGATAAGTCTGTATGTGTGTTGTTAAATGCATGTTCAAACAACTAGTGTAATTTTTATCATGATTGCAGTGTTACTGTCAAACCAGACTGTTCTGAATGTCTCAGACGAGAGCCTCAGTTCACAAAGCAGATGACTTAAACATTTCATCATCAGTGCTATCAATCCCAGACAGTTCAACAGTTTCTGGGCCATCTTCTGTGACAGTGTTGACTATATTGACAGTTGTGTGTGTGTGTTTGTTCAGCAACGCCCCCTGCAGGCCGCAGTGAGCTGGACGAGCTGCAGGAGGAGGTGCAGAGGAGGGCAAGGGAGGAGGAGCAGCAGAGACGACAGGAGAAGGAGAGGGAGGCAGCACTTGGCTTCAATCCTCGACCCAGCAAGTACCTGGACCTGGACCAGCTGCAGATCCAGGGTACAGAAGGGCCTATGCTTTCACACACACTTTATTCTTTCATAAAGTTATACTGAAAACATAAATAATAAATAATAATGGCATTTATCTGAATTCTATACTTCTCTAGCTGCAGAAACTTCCACCTAAAACCTATCTATATCAGAGTATAGCTCAATCCAAATTCACCACAGGGTCACCGACCTCTCTGTGTGTAATATATGTGTGTTTTTGTGTTGTGTTGAACAACAGGAATGTTCCTCATTGAGCCACTGAAAGAGCAAAACTCAGCAGATGGACAAAAGATAGAAAGACTCACACCGTAGTGTAGTCCGTTTGTGTGAATGTGTTTATGGGTGTGTGCTTGTGAGTTTGTATGTGCATGTATGTCTAGTTATGTGTAGAGATTTACCATAAAATCTAGAATATAAACGGCCCTCGAATATACTGTAAAATCTGGTATACTTGACGCATGTGATTAGTCACAGTTAAAACAATAATAATATGCTAGTTATGGACCTTAATTGGTCGATGCAATTAATGTCCATAACTAGCATATTATTATTGTTTTAACTGTGACTAATCACATGCGTCAAGCATGAAGCTGGTGAATAACTTTATTTATAAATCCAGGCTTTCTGCTTCAGATAAGCTCACATAAAATTTACCTCAAAATATGACAATTCTACCGCACAAAGAGGAAGGATCACTGGCTGCCTGCTTCTGTCAGGCTTTAATAATGAGAAGGGCTGATGGATTCATAAAAGTTTTTTAGGTTTATAACGACATTGTTGCTGCAAACATTGAGAGATAAATCACAGAAAATTATAGTTTTAATTTGTATATTTGTGAACTGGTCTATTTCTGCCATCAGATAAAGTTTCAGTGCCTCTCATTTGTTTTTAATGTGTAATAGCACAAGTTCAGTAATGATACATATGATGTCAGCAGTTAAATCAGGAATTGTAAATTCATCCAGTATTCCTTCACTGAAACTGAAACTGAGTGGCAGTAACTTAAATATTTGGCCTAACTAAATATTTTCTTTATCTATAAAGTCAGTAACGTGTTTACTAGGGATGCACGATAATTATCGGTACTGATAAATCATTCACTGATAATGCATATATTTTACATATTTTTATTGTCCCGATAATAAAATACTAACTGACAAAATCCACCGATAGCAAAGGCGTTTGTTTTCTTTCTCTCAAGACCTTTGAAACAGCAGGTGGCTCAGCGGTACATGACCCGCTGCTAAGCAGCAGAGAAGATGAGGAGACAGCCTCAGTGCTAAGAGGCTTAAAACATGGTGGAGTTATTCAGTATTTACGGGGAGGATAACACGACAGTGTTTGTAAAATTTGCTCCCCAAGATCCCGAAGAGTGGAATAAAGTCCTCGAGTTTTAACACAGCGGTCACTTAAAAGTCTTCATCCTAATGACATTAAAACGAAGCGGCAGTAGCCATTAGCCTTAGCCGTGGGCATTAGGACCAAGCCAAAGGCTAATACCAGGCAGAGTGCTGATTGAGCAGACATTGGAAACTGCAGAAAGTTTGCCAGAGCCAAAAGGCGCAATGATAATAATGACAAAATCAGTATGACAGTCTCCTGATCCACTGCTGCTTTCATACACGTATCCACACGTATCCCTGCCTGCTCTGTTTGATGTGGTTTTATTCAGTCTGATCAAAATTAGGAACAGAAGTTTAGCCACAGACGATGGTGTACGTCACATTTTTAAACCTATTTCTGATATGACTTCGGTCAGTGCATATTTTAATCTTTATATACTGTAAAACATCAGCTCTCTTTTCTCTTTTCTGGCTTGTGCAGCAAAAAAGAAAAAAAAAGAAAAACAGACCCTCAAACATCTCCATTTGTTAAGCATGACAGCCTGTTATCATTTGGTTTCATGTCTGATTTGACATGAGTCAGCTGAACTATTGTTTAGTTGATTGAAATGTCAAAATTGACCACTTGTCAAGATGCTTTAATTCATTTCAAGGGAAAGGGGGAAAACATGTCAGTTATTTGTATATGTTGTTCTTTGTTTGGTACTAAAATGTTTAACAAAAAAAGTTAACTAAAACAACAGTTATTAAGTCACAATTGTTCTTTGTTTTTTGATTTAAACACGAGTGATGTCAGTTACAATTAGTTATAAATATCTTTGCTCATCACATATTAACCCCTTCTTTCCCCCAGCTGTGCATAAATACATCAAATAAACTTCTTTCTTAAATTCATCAATTGGAAAAAAATGATCGGTTCTTATCGGTTAACGGCCATCAGGAGTAGGAAATTTTCGATACCGGTTCAAAAAAATATTTAACATGCATCACTAGTGTTTACCTTCTTTAAGCTGTGAGTGTATAATTAACATACACTCATGTGAGAGCAAATTGTCCAAATACTATTGATAATGTAAGAAGAAAATGTTTGTTCTGACTAGTCTAGAAAAAACTATAAAAACTGGTTAAAAAAACTGGTTAAAATCCTAAGCTACAAATTATCGAGGCACATTTGGCACAATTCTCTCTCAACCTTCAATTTTGATTTGTAGAATAACATTTTAAGCAGCATTTTGTCTCCTGATGTAGTTTGATTTTTTTTTTCTCTAAAGGCCAGATACAGCTAAAATTTAAAATACTGAAATGTGCTAACTAAAACTTCACTTCAGGCCAACCCTCTACTGATGTAATTGCAGAAAATTTAGCAGCTTATTTGACCAAATAACAAAATATTTGTTTTTTTATGACCTTGGATGCAGGCTCACTAAATGTTTTTATGTGTGATTTCCATGTGTTGCTGCTGTAGGTAAAGGCGACAGCTTTGAACGATGCGTGTCGGAGGCGGAACTTCTGCTGGACCAGTCTGTGCGTCTGGAACAGGCGGGGGAAGTTGCAGCGGCACTATCAGCTGTTAACGAAGCAGTCTGTAAGCTTCTTCCACTTGTATCTCCAATCCCACCTCCTCAATTTAACACACACTCACACACGAAAATATTCTCCAGGCCTGATTAACAAAAAGGATTGCACAGCTTCTGAACTCTCTAAATCTGCACAAAGAAGGCAAAATAAACAGTTTGACAAAGCTCTCACAAAGGGTTAAAGCCATAACTCCACTTTTACACTTTTAATACTGAATTTTTGACCATGGATGAACCTAAAGGCCAACATTTGCAAGTGAGCTGTTCCAGAATAATATTAGATGATGGATCAGAACTAATCTAGGTGGATATTTCAACATACTACCAATTAACATCGGTGGAAAGGAAAAAAGATAGAGGATTTTACTGTGCTTTAAAGTGTGGTTTTGCTGCATAATGTTTTTAATTCACCATCATCTTTGAAATGTCTAAATCACCACATATCACTGACATGAAATGACCTTGGCCTCCATTAAAAATGAGAAAATTAGATTTATTTTTTTTTAATAATTACTGAACACTGACAGAATTTCTAAAAGGAAAATTTTGGTTTTGCCTGAGTCTTTCAGATGTTCAAAAACCTGAAAATAAGCAGCATTTCAGCTTAATTGATACTGCTATCAAGTTTCACAGGTTTATGATCATTTTATTATATCAATGGTGTAAAAACAATCTGCTCTTTCAAGGGGAACATACATTGGAAAGCATTGAGAGCTTTTGCATCTAAAGTCTCAGGTTGGGTATTGTTTGGGTTTTTTTTCCTATAGCGGTGCTCAAACAGTACTTTGAGAGCAGTACTGTTGCTTAATCGTACCTTAGTCAAAACTTTTAGAAGGAAATGAACATGTCAGTGATCAACAACTTTAAAAAATACTATTAGAATTGTAAAGGCAAGTTTAAACTTCAAGTTGGACAATATATTAAAGCTTGAAATTAAAAATCCACTATAAACAACTTCAGACAATTAATTAGTAAACCTTACCAAGCACTGATAAATTGTTCTTTTCGCTAACATCTCTACCCTCTACTCTGAACTAAATGTCTAATGACCTATTTTTAAGAGTCTTTTTTAAATGTCAACAACTCATTGGTTCATACTCTGTTTAAATTTTTATTTTTTGGGCTATTTTTAAAGTAAATTTAAATCATAAAATAAAATATTATAATAATTAAAGATGATCTGTTGTTGATGTGCGTACAACTTAATTTCCCCCTGCATAAATCAGGGCCCGGGCCCCCAACCAAAGTTTAGATTCACCCCTGCTTTGAAACCAACGAACGCGTTACGTGCATCAGGTTAACAGTGAGCCTCAGGTCAGAGAGGTTTGTTGATAGGACAGAGAGGGCAACAATAACAGGGAAGAGAAGGGAGAACATTTTCATCCAGGTAAAAATCAAACAACTTTTGTTTCTCGTTCAAGGATTTGATCCACAACGGTGCAGAGACGCTGCTGCATGCGTCTCTGACTGCTTTCATACTGTTAAAACATTTCATAGTAAGACCAACACATGCCAGAAACAAAGTTGGAAAGGACAGAAGGTATTGCTAGAAGTTCCTGCCTCGTCTGATTGTTAATATTATATCTTTTTTGCAGAGACGAATTGCTAAAACAGTGTACAGCACTCTCTCTAATTTAGGGCTTTCCCTTATTTATGATCCCTCCCTCCCTCCTTGGTACCATTTTGGCACTGTAGGCTTAAATAATTCAGAGAATTAGCTTTAAAAGATGCCATTTGGGTATGGGATAACAAAAACAAATTGTACTTTAATTTAGATAAAGACTCTGCCAAAAATTCTCCATTGGCGCTGTGTCAGAGACACCTCATCAAGTAAATAAGACAAAGATGCACTGGCGTGGAGAAGAGACATTACTTTACGGCGAAAGCACTTTAAAGACGTTCATGCGCCACTTAATTGAAATGAGTGTAGGTATGTGTGGATTACGTTAGGTCCGAGGTACTTTGTGCCTTTCATTTCACTGGTGGGGTTGCATTGGAGTGGAGCAGTACCGAAATGTGGCACCAAAATCTTTGTTTTGATTCCGTTTAGTGGCAACATGTATTATCAGACATGTTTTCCACATGGTTCCACGTTGGTACTAGATTTCGGTAATCATCCCAACAACTACACACAGTCTGTTCTGTTCAGCCTTGTTCCTGCCAGGATGGTGTAAGGGGCATTTTATTCACTGGATTCCAATGCTAAATAAATACTCCCATCCACAGATTCCCTGTGTGATGCACATTTTGCACACAGATAGTTTAAAAAGCTTGAAAAGTCTGCATTGGATGTCTGCAATTCATTTTATGAAGTGTAAAACAAAGAATTTTCCAAAGCAATGTCTCTGTTAAAAAAAAGAAGCACTGAGTAGACCAATACTAACGATAGAAAACATATCAGTATTCTGACCAGTTTGCTTGGGACACACAATTTTGGATTTTACCGATATTTAAATGTAGTTCAGATCTAGATTACTTGAATACCTGTCCCTAGTTTGTGCTTTGGTATCATTATCCCAGTTTGTTTATCAGATCATAAGGCTGATAGCAGTGGCAAGTGATGTGTCTATATTATTACTAGTGGCTGCACTCCGTTCTCAGTGAATTCATCCCCCAGTCTTCCATATTATCTACCAAATAAACACATCATAAATGAGGTCACCTCACCCCCGCCCACTAACCTGCTGCTTGGTTGCTAATGGCAACCACAGTCATCAGAGTGGCTTGCTGATAACTGACAACAACACTGAGACTTCAGCATGTTTGTGTGTAACATAATTCACGCACATGCACACTCTAATCATTTAGACTACCCACATCTTTTTCTCATTTCATTTGTTCTGCCAGCCACACTTCCCCAAACACAGGCACAAATACTGCCTCATCCAGCAGACTGTCGTCACTGCAGCAACAAACTCCTCAGTCATTTCTTTTCATCAACAAAAAACCTGCATGATGATCAAAAAGGGACCAAGACGGATAAAAAGAAAACACTGGCAAGCCACTAAAGACAAGATGATTAAAGAAAAGCTTCAAAAATTTAAACGGAAACAGCAGGGCGAGAAGCGGACCAGTGAAAGGAGCTTCAGCAGATCAAAAACCTCCTCTCCTTCAAAAGAAAGCCCTTACAGCATCATTATCTTCCAGAGTTCTGTTTGTTTACAACATTGAAAGGTACAGCGACTGTGAGACGCAGACAAGTACTGTTTTTGTGAAGTTCCTAGTGAAGAATTCTTATGTCAAAACTGACATTTTCAGACCACACAGTAAATAGGAGCTTCTCTGCAAACTGCAGACATTCAACGGCTTTTGAGTGTCCCAAATCCATTGGCAGTCAGTAAAGGAAAGTGACAGAGGAGAAAAGATGTGGGTTTGTCGTTATCATGAAACCGTACACCAACGCAATGGATTGGAAAAGATCCATGTGAATTTCACTGGTGTCCCATTTGTTTAAGTTTCTTTTCAAAGGCAGCTAATCTGAGCAGTTGCAGGAGTTTTTAAAGTTCAACTTTGCTGCTTGTTCAACCAAACAACATGTATCTCTTTTGGTTTTGTTTTTTGCAGGAAGAGCTTCAGCTTTGAAATAGCATTTGATAATGTCCTTCCCAATGCTAGCAAAGAGCTATGTTAGTGCCAGTTTCTCATTGTGTAAATACAAGAAAAGGATGAGTTCATTCAGCCATTTGAAGTTCTGTCTTCCAAGTCTAAAAGCACAAAATACTTTTTAATGTCCTGATCATGAAAACTCTACAGGGGGCTAGCTAGAGCTGAGAATAAAGGTTTGGATTCAGTGGTGTGGAGCCGGGTTTCCAAAAGACTTACTTTGTCCTCCAGAGCTACAAATAAGCATTTAATACACATACCATTATCAGTAAAGGAGGACAGGGAAACACTGAACATCTGGCACACTGAGCAGGAGAGGTCAGAAGCAGACAGTGAAAGCGAGGCTAAGCTAGGCTAATTTGTGGTAAAGAGGAAAGGGAGGCAAAGAGAAAAGCAGCTAAACTGCAAGGGGTGCTTGCTGTTAACTATATGTACGCCTAAATGCACAACAGCTATAAAACAGTAGAGATAAGTGGTAGAAAGAGTAAAAAATGTAACTGTAGCACAATCGACGCTTAGAGAAACACAACAACAGAGCAACTACACAAACAGGAAGTGAGCACGTCAGCCGTATTGGTGGATGGAAACGTGAGGGGAAACAAACTGAAGCCAAAACAGCAGTTTAGTTTTGGAGTTTTTTGAAAATCTATAAATATTTATGATTTTGTCATGGTTCCAGTTTCAAACCAGTATACCAAGAAGTCCTCTGAGAGGTATGAAACACAATTTAAGCAACAGGGAGGTTTGCAGATTGTCTCATCCAAACAGATAGACAACTCTCCAATTATAGTAGTAAGATTTATGTGAGTCTGTGAATTTATGCCTCAGCCTGGACAGGCGGGGTGAGTGCTAGCCCCCATCAGGGTACCTCACTCTGTCTCTGCCTTCCCCAGCATCTTGCTAGTTTATCTCTCTCCTCACACTTTAGCAGTCTTTCCATTTTTTAGTTTTCTCTTGTTTAGTTTTCTGTTCTGGAAAAGTCATGCCAAACGTCTTCCATTTGAGAATTATGGAGGCTCTTTGCTCTTTGGAACTTTCACTGCAACAGAATTTTTTTTTGTCTGTCTCTGAGCTCTGCCGACAGCTCCTTTGGCCTCATGGCTTGGTTTTTTGCTCTTATATGCATTGTCAGCTGTGAGGCCTTCTACAGAGAGGTGTGTGCCTTACCAAACCATGTCCAATCAATATAATTTACCAGAGGTGGTACTAAATTTCAAGTGTCATTACAAAGGGTCAGAATACTTATATTGATGTAATATTTCAGTTTTTCATTTTAATAAATAAGGAAAAAAATGTTTTCACTTTGTCATGATGAGGTACAGAGTGTAGATTAATGAGAATAGAAGTTAACCTTTTTCGACTGTAGTATCAGGCTGCACCATAACAAACTTGAAAAAAGTGAAGGGGGTCTGGTTGGTTTCTGAATGCACTGTACTATTCTCTATGAATAGTTTAGATCCTGCCGTCAACATTTGTGCACAGAGTTTTAAAGCTCTTTGTGTAAGAAACGCTGATGGTGACTGCCCTCTACAGGTTGAAACCTGGCAACTGCAACTAAATTTTTCTATTGGCTGAGTTGGTAGCATCTGACATCATCAACCTGTTTAGACCCAAGTCACCCAGTTCATTTTTATGTTAACAGTGTTTTTAGTTGGCTATTTCATTTCAGTGCATTGTAAATGTGTAAATAACTTTAAAGGTGCTCTAAAGGCAGTTAAAGAAATACCAGGGTAGACGCATTTCAGCCAAACTTCTAGAGTTTAGTCACTCTATAAATTAAAAAAAATGTGCGACATCAACAGTATCAGGGAAGGGTTGTGAGTGTGCACATAGAGCTGAGAACAACATACTCCAAGGGGAGTTTGACCCCTCGCTTTTTACAGAAAGTTTATTTTTGTTAGATCATTAAAATGCTTGTTTAAATACATTCAACACATTTGAATATTTTCATTTTTCTGATTATCTCTCATGAAAAAAAGCTCATGTATATATGAAATTAAGCAGGTCCACAGCATGAGGGATACGTACAACAAAATTTAATTTTTCTAAACCACAAAAGACACAAATTTAAATAAACTAGAATCATCATCTTCGTTTCAGTCTCTTCGGCAAAATGTTCTTGGTTTGATTAAATTTTTTTCATGTGATATTTTCAAAATATGATTTTAACATTTCATTTTTAAGAACAAACACGTTTCATTTGTCCTTTACTACTAGTGTTTCTCATGGCCGTCATCCCATTAAAAAAAACACACACCATCATGTTAGTGGTATGATATTTTGATTTTGGATGATTATTTGTTTTTAAGATTTTTGCATGAAATCATCACAAGTTAATTTCTGCATCTTTCTTTTCTTTTTCATTTTTTATTCTTTCTCTCTTTGTTTTTGTATATTTTCTGTTGACATATGACCTGGCTGCAGCCAAACTGCAGCTGCTGGCGGCTGAGAGTGGAGCTAGTAGTCACAGCCGGCTGCAGCGCTGCATGAGGAGAGCACGCAGTCTGCAGCAACGCATGCAAATGCTGCAGCAGAAACAGCAGGACTCAGAGGCAGGCACACAACAACCAGAGCAACAACAGGAGGAGGAGCAGCAGCTCCAGGAACAGCCAAGGTATCACCTGTAGTTTGCTCATCCAGTCAGTAGACTTGTAGTGTCACATGTGTACGATATTTCAGCTTTAAAGCTTCAGATTAATCTTCCCTCTATTTTGGAAAATTCTTCTTTGGCTTTAAATTAAAAATAATTCTTCTGAAACCAAAAACCCATTCATCGCCTACGGACTCTGAATTGATACTCAGATAATTGGGTAAACTTTGGTAAGAGATCACTTAAGCTCCCTAGGAAACCCTCACACAAGTCAGTGCTCCCAAACACCACCATCTGCTCTTAACACCCTGCAGTCCAACAAATACACGTTCTTACCCAATCTCTCTCTCTCTTTCTCTCTCCTTTCAGTGAAAAGCCTCTCCCGCTCCAAATACTTCTGACTGAGGGACAGGGGGACCAATCAGCTGCCAAACTGGACCAGCAGGCCCCACCTCTCTCTTCCTGCCTTCTCAAGCCCCTTCTTCCTGGCTCAGTTGGCTCCAGCTCCAGCATTGGTGCCGCTACAGGTTCATCCAGAGAAGAGAGCAGAACCAGAGGTCCTTGCTCTCGCTTTGGAAAACCTCTCGCCAGCACTGGATCTCTCCCAGCTGTGTGTGTGGACCCACTGGAGCAGACTGAAGACTTTGCTCCACGGCCTCCACCTGAGGAGGAGGAACTCCCTGCGAAATGGACCAGAACAGCCCCTGTGCCCATCCCAACAAGGGAAACCCCACAGCACAGGCCCTACTCACAAACCCCATCACCTGTTGGTTCCGGGGACAGGTGTCGTCTGATGAAGGAGGAGGAGGAGGAGGAGGAGAGTTACACTTACCCTCAGATCACACACCCCCAAATCTCCAGACCAGCCCTGCCTCCTTCTGCTAACACAACCAGGAACTGGACCTGCCTAAACCTCGACCATTCTGATGTTGTCGATTCCCCTGTTGACCAACCAATCAGCTCTTATTCCCCACCAGAGTCCCCCTCCATTGCCCCCCCACCGCCTGTGAGCCGACCCAGTCTGAACCCTTCCATACCCCCAACTCATGAGTACAGAGCAACCATGCCTGTGGAGCGATGGGCAGAGAACGTCAACAGATACTATGGCTCCCAGAATGCAGCAGGAGGAGGGGGAACAATGCCAGATGAGGAGTTGTCAGAGCTGGACTCTCTGTACCAGGCCAGTCTGCTTGCTCCCAGCATGCACCGGGGCAGCAGCAGAGGAGTAAGTCCTCAGCCAGCCACAAACAAACCAGGTATGATATGACACCCAAAGATGTTTTTGCTGCCCAGACACTGAGTTTAGCTTTCTACAATCATTAAAACAAGATAATCGAGGCTCACTAAGAAAGTTTTTGCAAAGACTCCAAGAAAGGGCATATCAATTCTGCAAGTGACTTAATTAATTGAATATTGTCCTGGAAACCACTTCAGAACGAAAGCTTTATGTGAAAACGCAGGTAGCTCAAGATAAGCCTTGAAAAGGATCACGCTTTCTCTTTAGAAAATATACTGGAAGTGTTATCATTTCTACATTTCAGGCCTCAAACTTGTTGACAGACTTAACAGGATGCTTAGCAAGTGCTGTCCATCAATCTTTGGCTGACAGTGCTCTAATTCAAGATAGTTTGTAGTGTGAGCCACTTTTTACCTCCGCCAAGGAGGTTATACGATTATTAGTTTGTTTGTTAGCAACATAACTCAAAAACACCGTGAATAGGAGTGAATAGGAATGAAAAACACCACGGAGGTAGACACATGGTAGAAGCCTAGAGTAGAAGCCATGGGAGAAAAAGCACAGCTAATGCTGGTGAAGGCTGCCTGGTGATGTCAGAAAAATCAAATTAGATGAGTAAATTTACCCCCAGAAATGTGGTAGAAGCTTTAGGAGAAAACGCACAGCCAATGGCAGTGGAGGCTGCCTGGTGATGTCAGAATATACAAACTAGATGACTGAATTTACACTCATCACAAAGTTTGGGTCATACTGAAGATTTTTTAAAGGATTCTTTACTATTGGGAGATAGGGCTATTTGCAGAGGTCTGCACTTTCTGAGTGCTTTTCTAGGTTTTAAATGTTAATGAGCTGTCTGACTCCACCCCTCTCAGGAAATGGATATGGCTTAATGGAGGTGGCACTCCAGCTGCCAGCTGAGAGGAGCCTATTTCAGACTCCTGTAAGACTCCTGTATAATAAAAGTCATCCAAATCAGATTTACAAAGATCAGGTTTTACAACACATAAGCTGTTCTGAGCCATATAGTCAAAAAAATCAGATTCATGTCGCTTTGGCCTGCACTGTAGATGCAACCTAATTTAAGCCTACCAATAGTAGAGTCTGGGGCTGAACAATTTTTTCTCCCCCAATACTGAGATTTCGATTTAATACACAGCTATTTTTAGGTAATTGTAAATACTTTGAGGTTTTTTTTGCTTTAAGTGTTTGGTTTTATCTTGTGTAAGCTCCTTAGTTTTTGATACAATAAGGTCAAGAAAATTTTCATCACAATTTCCTTGACCTTAATGTGCCAAAAACTAAGGAGGGCGCAATAAAGCAGCGGCCTGAGGGCATTAAAGTTAACTCAGATCAAATAAACGGATAATAAACAATTTAGGGAAAAAAAACTTAATGTGATTTTTGCTCCTATTGTAAATTTAATATCAATAGTCATAATCAAGGGGATTTTTATGTTATTCTCATTTTGATTAAGAATTTAAATAAATATAAACAAGAACAGTAGGACTTTTGTAAAAATTGTAAAAGACACTTGAATGTTTGGATTAAACTTTGGATTAATTGCTTTTGAACCAATTTTATTGTATTCAGTATACATTGTCATTAATGTATCTATCCATATGGGGGTTTCTAGCTATGCGCCCCCTGGAAAGTCAAAGCAATCTACTCAACTAACCCAAAGAGCATTTTTTGAGCAGAGCCTTCTCCACTAAGTAAAACTGTGAAATCTATTTTGCAATAAAATGGTAAAATGTATGACAGGAGTGTTCTTAACTGTAACTACTGTTGTGACTGATTCTAAAGTGCCTGTGGTTCCTAAAAGAGTGTGTTTGTTGTGTGTGTAGGTGTGAGGAGGATGCTGTCAGGATTTGGACGTTCAAAAACACCAACAGCTGAGATTGAGAGATACGCCTACAGAACACCAGTTACACCTACTCATAAGGTACAAATGACTGTGTGTATGAATCTCTTTCTGTGTGTTTTGTTTGTTTATGTGTGTTTTGGCCATTCCCTTTAATAATGTGTTATGTGATCGTTTGCTCAAAGCAATTTCACAGCTGCCAAACAGCTACATAATCTCAGTTTCATCACACCCCTTCCCGGGCTTGTGAGTGTTTTAGACTTCAGAATAATATATTTCAGATCTTGCTGTAGTTAAAAAGTTTGAGGTAGGGTTTTTATTCTTTGCAGATTTCATCCTTCATAGACAGCAGACCCAAAACTGATCTAGTACAGAGTAAACAACTGACTAGTGTTTTTTGTGTCTTTTTTATGTGTAAGCAGCTGTAGAAATAACCACTCAATCTGTGCACTTAACAATAAATGACTTATTTCTAAGCCTCATACATTTCAGTCAGTGTGAATTTGGGTTGACATGACAAAAAGAAACAAATCTATTGGTTTGGAGTTAAAAAGAAGTGAGTTTAAACCCTCTGTACTGCTGCTCTGACTTTTTTAGATGCAATCTGGGATTGCACTTACCTTTATTGTAGATGCACCAATCAAATGTCAACCAATCATTGTCAGCTGTCTAAGCAGACTGGCCAACCACTAAATCAGCTACTATAACAAAACATAGAATATGATCATCACTGCTAACAGTCTCACTCAAAGGAGATTAAAATTGGTATTCCAGTTGCTTGTGTTTTAAACAGTGTTGTGCTTTGCTTTTCACAAGTCCAGTAGTTAAATGAAGCCTGAATTTTAGCATGAGACTGCACGAAATGTGCACAAAATAATAAATTCTAGCAAGTCTGCCTTTCATCATCTAGGAGAACACCTATGAATTTACAGTCCTTCCCACAGGAAGTGCAGCAAAGTTTGCATGATTGAGTACAGTATGAGTTTGTAAAAATATGGTTTAAACTTAACAACAGTTTGGATCATTTATACACCAACTCTATCTTATAAAATAGCTTGCAACTTGACTACTATAAGCCTTGATTATTACATCATACCTCATTAAATAATGTTGCTTGTTAAAATGGAGTGGCTGGTCAAAAATGTTTGCAGCTGGTAGGTTTCTGAATCCACATGCCACAGTGGCAGGTTTACAAAAAAGTGAAATCCCAGCCCTGACTAGCATGGTGCTTGATAAAGGAAGGAGGCTTAAAAAGAGGGCTGAAGCTACAGCTTATGAAAAATAAATATTAGCGACTGGAGTCAATGAACAAACCTTGCCTACATGACAAAACAAACAGTTTTGTCATGTAGGTAAGGTTTTTGGCTTCTCAGCATGACAGCAGCTGAGCCTGGATTTAAAATCTGCAGGGACACAATTTAGATCTGCCAAATTTCATTATCACTGTCAGCCTTATTGGGAAATTAATACGCACATAAGACACATTAAGGCAGCCTGAAAACAATAACAAGAAACTACAACTAGCATCTGGCGGTTATTTCCCTTTGTAAGGTATACAGTTGCTAAAAAGTAAAAGCTCAGTAGCTGGTAAAGCAGCACCCAATACCTCTAGAGCCCTTTTTAAAAAGATTAATTTTTGTGCTTTTTATGCCTTTGTTTAGAGTGTTGGACAGTGGGCAGAGTCAGAAATAGGGATGGCAGCTTGGAGGCGAGACATGCAGGAAAGAAGCCACAGGCTAGACTTGAACCCTGGCCGCCAGTGTACATGTAGAGAATTTAAGAAGAATATGCCGAACATTCATGTTCACAATGAAATTTTTTGATCTATCGGAAAGAGCCATGGATACATGGGCCGTGCATTCAGTAGCTATGAACTACTATTAGTTTATGACAGTGTGGCACATACAGGAGAGGAGAGGGCACTTTGAATTAGTTATATACACAATGGATGTATGTATGTATGTATGTATGAAAGGATGGATGGATGGATTTGACCTGACAAATTCAGTACAATCTGTGTTTTCACAATGTTATAATCCGTTGCTACATTGCCTTATCAAATGCAGGCCTGAAACACAACACAAGGGTCAGGTTGGCTTGAAGTGTATGGCATCTAAATGTTGGATTCATCTGAGCTTGGGGTTTTACCATCAAGGTTTTAAAGACTTATACTGTATGGCCTTCAGACAGCCACAAAACCAGGTGGTAGGTGGTTTAGTTCTGTTTGAGTGAATAGTCGTGCTCTAACCTATTTCAACTATAATTTCCCTAAATCCATAATGCACTGGGAGTAAATACAGCTCTGGTGAGGTTTCACGGTAATGCTGGAATATTCTGATGTATTTATTAGTTTAAGTTGTAGCCTCCAGAAGTTGTAGTTTCTTTAGTCCATGTGATCATGACCTCAGTCTTCTGTGCAGGTGTCGCATGAGGACGAGAACTACAGCGCAGAAAACCTCAGACGAATCGCTCGCAGCCTGAGTGGAACCGTCATTGGGTCGCGTCCCCAAAACATTGGCCCCTCCCGCAGCTGCGTAAGTCAGACACACTCACATATAAACATTGCATAAGCTGGGAGACTGATCAGATGTCTGTCTGCTGGTTTAATTTGATAACATGCTGCTACTCTGTGTGTGCTGATTGTCTTTTCTAATGTTTTTTTTCCCCTCTGGTTTAATGGAGACTTTTTGTTTAAGAGAAGGAAAATGTTTCAGAAAACACTTGAATTTTCTTTAACGTTATTTGATATGCATTTAATGTAAGCCCTTTTCTGATTTGTCATATGATTATGACCACCTATGCAATGTAATGCAACTCAACACAATAGCTGTACCATGAATTTTGCTTTTACAAAGTTTCTGCAGCATTAGTATAGTGATAACACTATGGTCAAAGAGGTGATAACGCTTCTCTGTATTACTGAAGTCACATTGATTGGTGATGTCAATGAACTGGTCAGCATTATATTGAAAAAGCTCACAATAATTTGCTTTATCTGTGACATACATAAAGAGAACAGAATATTATGATAATTTGAAGATACAAGGTGATCCAGTACACCATCACCCACTATGACTTCAATAATATCTAGAAAAAAAAGTTTTTCCTTGCAGAGCGGAAATTCAGTGAAAAACACTGCAGAAAATGTTAATAGCTGTAAAGTTATAAATAAGAGAAGAATAAAAAAAAGATAAAACAGAGTTAGTAGACAAAGAAGAAGCAGAAAAAGGAGTAGAAGACGAAACTAAAGCAGAAGTAGCAGAAGAAGAAATAGTGGTGCAGGAACATTCAGAGGAGAAGTAAAAGTAGTCGTAGAAGAAACAGTAGCAAAAGAAGAAGCAGAAACGATAGTAGAGGAAGATGTAGAACTACCTAAAGAAAATCAGAGGATAAAGATAGAGTACATTTCTTCACAGCACTAAACTAACAGTGTTTTCAGTAGCAATGTTGGTGGTGAAATTATAAATCTGGTAAAAGATTTTTCGATGAGGATAGATGTTTTAAACAGATTATAATGGAGAGGAAGAGGCTTGGAAGGAAGAGGAGGAAAAGATGGTCTTCATGAAGTTTACAATGACAAGGAGTTTATTATAATCACAGTTTTCATCAAACAGTCCTTAGTTTAAGTAAGCAGCAGAGCTGGGTGGAGGTGAGCAGCTTAGAAATGTCTGGTGGGTCTAAAATGTAATGGAGGTCAGATGGTGAGATGGGCAATGGCGATGGAGTGCTACACAATAGAGGGCGCTTGGGAGACAGAATGCAAAGCCAATGGCAGAAAATAAATGTGGTCCATTACAGGTAAGCGGCACAAAAATGAAAAAGAATTTCTCTGGCTTAAAATCGTTAAAAATGTTGAGCTAATATATTCAACTTAAAGACTCAAGCAAGAGGGTTATCATTCTTGATTAATGTAGACATTTCAGTGCAAAAATTCTTCAGATTGTACCTTTAACATGGCCTTGATTTTAATTGGTTTTGCGTTTTTGTAGCTCCATGGAATTTCCTTTAGCACAAAGCTAAAATATCTGCTCTACTGTTATAAAGGCTCACAAAAAGGCACAGTGGTTCAGATATTCTTTGTCTCCAGAAGGTGAATTCAAATTACTGATTTTCCTCTGATCCTTTATCATGACTCAAAAGAAAATAACAATATCAGCTTAGCCTGGCTGTAAAAGTTTCCTTGATATGTTTAACCAATCTAACAACTTTATAGTTTTGTTTTCTATTCAAGTAGATATTTATTTTAAGTTGTTTTATCCACAAAGGTGTCAAAAATGAGACATTTTGCTGTGTCATAGGTCCTCTTGATTGACCAAAGAACCTTTTGTAGACTAATTGATAAAAGGCCATAAAATGAGCACATTTAACATCATTTTGTAGATCCACAGTAACTGCTGCCAGTCATAGTTTGTGCTTTCCATGTTAATACGAGTGTGTGAAAGCCTGTGAACTGTAAATGTTTCTAGGTGAGCCTGAAGCAGCAGCCTGTGTTTCTCTACAGACCTTTTTCTCTCTCTCTCTCTCCTCTCTGTTGCCGCTGGCGTTCAGCCATCTTGTATTCAGCCCTCAGGAATCGCCTCAGGCCCCGGCATTAAACATTGATCACTGATTTAGTTCTCCCATTAAGCATTTAACCTCAGCGATGGCTGCCAGATCTGAACCGACAGCTGAGGTCTTACTGTGGATATCTCTGTCAAATCCTCCCAGCTCCATCGTGTGCAGGAAGAATCTCAATGTTTAACTGTAGCCAGAGGATTTGAGTCTTCACCTGAGTGCTAATTGTGTCTGTAGCATTCTCCGAAATGTTATAACTCACACAGGGAGGAGTTTAACAGGGAGAGCAAAGTGAACTCAGACCTGAAATCAGTGATCCTCATCAATAATTCAGCCAAGACATGAAAGAAAATTAACTTTGCTAAAGTGGACTGAAATACAGATTTGTGCAGCTTCATTTGTGCAAGTAGGAAGATTTTACCATCCACTGATATCTCACTTCTTATCATTTACTAGGGATACACTGAGAAATTACTCACTGAAACCACCCATACCAGAGTCAGAAATAAAAATTAGCTGATAGCCAGCTCAGCTGCAAATGTTTTTATGAGAAAAATGGTTGCCTTTGCGTTTTTTATTCACTCATTTTTTTGCTTTTTTTCTCCTGTCTGGGCTTAGTGCGCTAAAACGAATCAACATTATAGAAAGATTTCACTGCAAACACTCAAATCTAAGTGAGTGTTTGAGTTTTAGTGGACTGGATGGGAATGAGAGCATGACTAGTACTTCTTCTTCTCTTGGGTTTCCAGCAGGCTACACACCTTTCAACACCTGGCTACCTATCACGTGACTAAACAGCCAGTAGTTTGGAGGTTGGCACATTAATAGAGAGTATTACAAGGGAAAAAAACTGAAATAATTGACACAGCAGGTTTATTCCAGTTAGAGGCTCTAATTGTTAGTTTTGGTTATTTTTCTATTAATTGCCCAGCTCTAACATGTACCCTGCTTATACATCAATGTATCCCTGTTATTTATATATAAAGCAACACAGATAGGCCTCTGTTAAATGTGTTAAAGTCCTACGGCCTGCTTGACAGAGAAGAGCACACTAACACTATGAGGGCAGCAGTACATAGTAGAGTATAAAAGCTTAAGAGCAGTGTAACTCAATCCTGCTCAACCAAAGAGCTTAATTGTTGACAAAAAAGACAAAAAAAGGTTGACAATAAAGTTTGACAATTTAAGCCTCCTGTAGAAATGTGGGAAACAGATTGCAATGGATAATTCTGAGGTCAAAGTTTCCCCTTTTATGGTTTTCCGGGGGAATAATATTTCAAATGTAGACTTAAAGGGCCACAAATCATCACAAAAGAGCCAAGTGTTGAGTATCACTGCTTTAAAGACAAGTTTACTCTGTCTCAGGGTGGAGAGGCAAAGCAGAGCTGAGCCAGAGAGAGTTTTAACATTTTTCAGGTAGAAACAAACACAACTTAACCTGATCTTGTTGTTCATGACTGCTGGGTGAAGAAAGATTAAGCTCTCTGACTGATGCCCAGACGTAGACTCATCTTCATCTTTATTGTATTTACAGAAAAAGAAACTTGTATTTCAGTGATTCAAGTTTCTGCTCCTCCTTCAGTTTGATGTTTTGTTATGTCATTTTCATGTTTATCCCTTCATCATGTTGACTTTTTTTCATCTTTTTCCCCCTTTTTTCCTTGACTCCCTACCTTTGTCAACTTTTCTTTTTTTTCCATCCTTTTGATTTTGACTCATTCTCTTTTTTAAACTTTTTTTCTCATATGATCTCCACCTCTCTGCGCCATATTTTACCCTCTTTTAATCATATATATTGCTGTAATTTCTTCCCTTTATTTTCACTTTCTTCCATCTTATCTTTCTTTCTTCCACCATCATCATCATCATGTCTTCATATTTTCTTTTGTTTTTTTTTTCCACTCTTCCTCCTCGTCACTTTAGGAACCCTCTGTCCCCAGACCCCCACTCAGACAAGCAGACCATCACTCCTCCTCCCTCCTCCGTCGCCCCAGCACCTCATCCCTACACTTCCCCTCCTCCTCCACTTCCTCCTCCTCCTCCACCTCCTTCACTGCAGATCACTCCCACCACCTCCAACACCACCAACCCCGACACCACGGCCCCTCAGCTCCTGCACCTCCACCACAGCATCCCCCCATGCAGACTTCACGGCCCCCGAGCTCAGGCCTCTCCTCCTGGGGACACTCAGGTAACCTGTTGGCCCTCCACTTCCACCTTCACGCCTTCACACCTCCACATCTACTCCTACAGACACTAACAAACCCAAAACAACCAGCAGTGTTGAGTTTCACACTGGTGTCTCACAGCAGCAAGTTAATGATGTGTTTTTTGATTGTTGTGTTGTTTTGATTTATTCTCATTCATTATTGGTGGATATATTCCACAGTTTATTTGATGTGTTTTGCAGGTGGAAAACAGGCTTTAAGTTCACAGTGCTCACAGAACTGCCCTGGTACAATCTGTGCATTCTTTCAGTTTAAGGGTTTTATTGACCAAATGTACTATTTTATTTGTTTATTCTGATAAATCAACTTCTCATTGGAAGCAACATGAAAATATTTATTTTTGTCTCCCAGAAATTTCCCTGGCATCTGCCTTCTCATTGTTAGAAATAGAAAAACATAATCATTACTTTGGTGGAGAGCTTCATTATTTTAGTTAAAAGCATTTTTCCTTCAATGAATGGCTTCACTTAGGTTTGAATAATGCTATAATCATTTTTATTTATACTATTTCCATACAGTTTGGTCCATAAGTATTTGATTATGACGTACTTCAAAAAGTTAAACTTTTATTCATTCTTTATTAATCTCATACAAAATGAAACATTTCAAGACTTTTTGAAAGTCATGGGGAAGACTGCTGACTTGACAGTCATCCAGAGGACATTTACTGACACCCTTCACAAGAAGGATAAGCCACAGAAGGTCATTACTGAAAGAACAAGCTGTTCTTTGGAAGAGAATAGTATGGTAAGAAGAGGAGCACAAGCAACAGCAATGCACTCAACCTTCAGAGAATTGTCAAAAAAGCAGATTCAAGAACTTTAGGGAGCTTTACAAGGAGTGGACTGAGACTAAAGTCAGTGGATCAAAAGCCACCACACAGATGGATCCAGGAAATGGGCTACAAGCGTCGTGTTCCTAGTATCAAGCCACTCCTGAACCAGAGGCACATCATAAGTGTCTGACCAGGGCTAAGGAGAAAAAGAACAGGACCGTTGCTCAGTGGTCCAAAGTCCTGTTTTCAGATGAAACTAAACTCTGCATTTCATTTGGAAATCAAGGTCCCAGTGTCTGGAGAAAGATCAGAGAGGTGCAAAATCTAAGGTCTTGAAGTCCAGTGGTTTAGAGTTTTCACAGTCAGTGACGGTTTGGGGTGCCATGTCATCTGCTGGTGTTGGTCTGTGCTTTATAAAGTCCCAAGTCAACACTGTCAGCTGTCTACTTGGAGATTTTAGAGCACTTCATGCTTCCGTCTGCTGAGAAGCTTTATGAAGATACTGATTTCCCTATCCAGCAGGACTTGGCACCTGCCCCTTGTGAAGCCAAAACTACCAGAAACTGGATTGCTGACCATGGTGTTACTGTGTTTGATTGGCCTGCCAACTGGCCTGACCTGAACCCCACGGAGATCTATCGAGTGTTGTCAAGAGTAAGATGAGAGACACCAGCCTCAATAATACAGACAAGCTGAAGGTTGATATCAGAGCAGCCTGGGCTTGCTAACATCTCAGCGGTGCCACAGACTGAGCCCTTGTCGTCACAGACACGAAAACGATATATTTCCGTTTCATTTTGAAAACATTTTCTGTAAACACGGGATCACTTCAGAAAATGTCTGCATAAACATGGAACCACTGAAAACGCTGTAGTGGTGCTGTAATGCTTCCAAAGAAATGCGTTAAAAAGAGAGAAGTAAATTACGAAGCATGCATATAACAACCCTGTAGTATGCTTTTGTTGTATTGGCTGGACCCGCACATGTGGCTTAAGTGGGCCATGCTATGGATGACGTAATCGTCTCAAGAAAGATGCAGTTGGCTTTCCAACAGATTTGTTCACTCTGGGACCTAGTTTCAAAAAGTGGCCTCCTGAAATGCCGTTTCCGTGTGGATGAAACACCAATATGACAAAAAAACTTTTGCATATACTCCTGAATCTGTCTCTGTTTGGACGGGCCTGATTGGCTGCATGTCTCATGATCCAGTAATTTGTGCAAAAGGAGCTCCAACCAATTGCTGAGTGCATAAATGAGCATAACTTTCTGCAAGATCAGCATTTCTGTTGTATGAATTACTTTTTGGACAAGTGTTTCGTGATATTCTAATATTTAAAGATGGTGGATTTTTTTATTTTATGAGCAGAAGCCATAAAAATCAACATTAAAACCAACAAGTCTGGCAATATTTTGCTTAGTGTGGCATGAATCTAGAACAGTGGTTCTCAACTGGTCCGGCCTCAGGACCCACAAATCTGTCTTATGACAGATTGTGACCCAAGTTTCCCAGCAGTTTGCAACAATGCATGCTTAGTTAATTGAATATGTTGCAGTTTGGGGCATGATTGGCCCAAAACACCTGATATAAAAAAAGAAAAGGGACAAAACTGACAAACTTTATGCCCTCTTTCCCCAACATTATGTGTCAATTTTTGCCAATTTTTTAGACATCTTGTTAAATAACTTCATTATCTTATTATACATAGGTAAAGTGGCAATTTATTACAAGAAAAGGAGATGAATTCGTTGAAATATTGATCCAATATTGAAATTTACCAAAAAAAATGGGTAAAATAAAAGGTATCAATGTACGTCCATAAAGGACTTAAGGACTTTGCCACCATTTTTTTTAGACACCTAGTTACGACCCACTGAAAACTGCTCCGCAACCCACTTTTGGGTCCTGACCCACCAGTTGAGAACCAGTGATCTAGAATATACCAATGTTTAACTCTTGATATCAATCAAAGGAAGAAAAAAAGTTCTTCATGATATTCACACTTCTTACTCCATGTCCTAATAGACGCAAGCAGTAGACTTGGTGTCACAGCATCCCACACTAACTATCCACACTGCATTCGTTAAAAACTTAAGTCTCTACCTTGGGAATTTCAGACGTGCTTTTGTTAATATGATATCTGATGTTTTTTTTTTCTGAATGCAGACAAATGGAAGAAAACCATTTTAATACAAATGTGGTCCTTGTTAATGCAAACCTGTTTTTACTCTTTTTAAAACAAGCTAAGAAGCTCTGTAAGAAAAGTTAAAAGGAATCAATCACCAAGAAAATGTTGTCACTGACACTCACTCATGTGATAGGACACGGTATTGGCTGCTTAGGACAAGTCCTCTTCCTTTATACGGTCTTAGATCTCTCCTATTCTCTTGAGGCCCTGATATCAGAGGGGTTGTTGCACTCAGCAGCCAGAGGAAGCTGAACTCAATCCTGTTTCTCAGTGTTTTTTTCACAAGTTGTTTTGTTTTTTCTTAATGGTTAAAGAGGACCTGTATTCAAGGCTCTTCTTTATCATGTTTTAATCATTTTTTAACAATTATCCCCTCCCTTTACCCCCCTCAGGACCTGGATCAGGAGTCCAGCAGCAGTTTCTGGCTGTGTCTGACAGGCATCAGGCTCTCTCAGGTCAAAGCCTCCACAGTGTCGCGATGAGTTACGGCACCCTGCCCAGGGCTCCTCGAAGAGCTCCACCTCCCTCCTCCACTGCCTCCCTTCCTCGACCCCGTACAAGCTCCGGTCCGGCACCCCCTCCAGGTCCACAAAGTCTCTATGCCACCCTCTCCCACCCTCGCCACTCTGCCAACACTAATGGCCACTACAGACAACCATCGCTGCCCAGTAAAATCAACGGATCTTCTTGCTATGCTCCACACCCCATTAGGGTACATGGGGAGGGCCCCTCCCAGCCACTCCGTCTCGATGTGCCCCCTGAGACCGATTGGCGTAGGGAGGCAGACTACAGGACTGTCCAGCCCAGCTCCTCCAGGGACCCCCGCACTGCTCACCTCCACCACCCCCTCCAGCGGTCCATTTCGCACCAGCTCCCTAACACCCGGCCCCGCAGGGACCCCCACCTCTGCTCACTGTGCCAGCAGCTTCCTGCTGAGCCGTCACGCTCCTACTGTGCGTCCTGTGGTGCTTATGTGGCTCGGTTCCGCCCAGTCAGCTGATCGGGACTAAGGCTTTTACTAACAACCATTCTGCAAACACCAAGATAGAAGAGTTTCAATTAACATGTAAGGGATATAATTTTTTTTTTTTTTTGTTTATAAATCGTGCCAATACATCAGTATAGCCTCTTCTGATTGTGAGGCCCTGCCCCCTTCTGGTTGGTGGAGACCTCACTGTGGAATAAGCTCTCTGATTGGTCTGCAGCTTCATCCAAGGAAACCAAACTTTAGCAAAAACTCTCCTAATTCAGTTTAATCACTTTAGTTTCCAACTCTAGAAGCAGTCACCTCAACACAAACTGAGATTCTCTACAATCCGCTGGCTCCTCCACACTCTGGACCCACTTGCCAACCTGCACATGCACACAAACAATCTCACAAAGACAGAACTATAAACAGAATCCGTCGATGAATGTCTACTGGATTAAAGCACATGAAGATTTATAACAGAGAAAAGCACGAGGACACAGACACTGAATGCAACACATGCAGTTGAGAGCGGTCAATACCTGCAGTCTGTTTAACTTTGCACCTTCAGTCTGATCAAAATACTGACACACAAGACATGCAGGATGCTTTAGGTAATTATTTTATGAGTTGGATAATGAAAAGTAAGGAAAAATAAGCTTGTTTAGACAGAACAACAAACATTGTTATTTTCGGAAATAGTTTAATAAATCCAGGTTGTTTATGACAGCAAACTGAACGTATTTGAGTGCTTGACTGTTGGTTGGGAAAATAGCTGCATTTTTCTGACATTATTAAGCCCAGAAATAAACCAGGGCTGCAAGCAGCACTGAATGGCCCTTGCACCTTGGCGCATGTCGGGGTGTGTCACAGCTGCCACAGCTAGGTGTTCATAAATCATGCAGTGTGCTGCAGTACAGCAGAGAGACCATGTAGACTCTCCTAGGAAAGTAAAAAATCAAAAATAATGAGCATGTGGCACAATGACAAAGCCAGACACTAATGCATAGGCACTAGGCACTACCAAATGTGATCAGGGCAGGATTCATATTTGTCATATAAAATTTAAAGAAGATTATACATTCAGTGTTACAGGTGATGCTAGGATTGGGCTTAATTCACTTTTTAATACCATCATACCCTCCTCAAATTTTACCGGAGTATACGGTATTACTGCCAGTTGTTTAAAAACCACATAATATGGGCACTTCTCGGCGTGCACGTTCAATAACAGTGAGCAGAGCACGTACCTCTACAGGCGCTTCCTTCTTACATTTAACAAAATGCTAGTTGAAAAATTAGAGAGAAACTACAATTGATCCTCTGCCATAATGTTGCTCTTTTTTTACCTAAGTTTAGAAGGTGCCAAAGATCGCAAGGGGTAGGATGTTTCGTCTGCTTCTGGGTTTTCAAAATTCGATTTGCACTTACAAACTAAAATCATGATGAAACACTCATTAAATTGTTTATACCAAAGACTTTTGGCAAGAAAGAGTTTTTAGACCTAATCTGTTGAGGTAACATGAATTAATGTTAATCTTTTGACAGCAGTAGATCAGTTTTTTCTGTGGTTTTTGGATAGCTCTGTCTTTTTCTTTATAAAAAAAAGGGGTGAGCAAGATAGCAACCACTTTTTATTTAAAAAAAAAACATTCTCCCAAGGTCAGGGATAAAATACTCTCATCTCTGGTTCTTAAATGTAGAAAATGACTGATGGTTAAGACACAGAAATGTGTATTTTTTGTCAGGCTGTGAATAATCGTACTGAAGCAGGTTTATTTTCCTCATGTCATGTTTTGGAGTTAAGAAGTGATAATATGTAGAATAATTCTGATTTTGAATTACAGACTTTATGTGTCCCGGCATGCTCTGCACCCATCCTTCATGTTGTTTTTGGGTGATATTTAGGCCAACCTTGATGAAAACATCCAAGCAGTTCTGTTGTGTTATACGGCTTGTCAGGTTTGCACGAGTTCAAATTTAGCAGACACTTAAGTTAAAAGGGTCTTTGTGCAGGTAGAGATGTAGATTTATGGACAGCTTGGAGTGGCTTCTAAATATTTCTCCAGTCTGATTTTTATCTGAAATAGAAAGTTAACTAAGTTAACTACAAACCAGTTCTGCAAAAAATGTATATTCCAGCTGTGGGTACATTATTCATTTTATTTGTATAATAATATGATTTATGAGCATTAGCTGTGAATAGAAATACTTTGGGGTCATTCTGATGAATATATTAGTGTATATATATATCACAGGATTTAATGATGAACATTTAAAAGATGTTGAACATTTTGATAGAGCAAAGTGTGCTTTCCTTTTAAACTGTTACAGCTGAGTGTAGTTGTTGTTTGAAAGTCTTCATTATTTTTATCGGTTGTTGTTGTGTCTTTTTTTTTTTTTTTTCTTTTTTTTTTTTCAACCAACAGTCCAAAATACAAACATGTTCAGTTTGCTGTTATGGAAAACAAGTACTGAGGATCTTTTTTTTTTTTTTGGATCTCAAAAGGACTTTAAACAACAGAACGATCACAAATGTAGGCAGATAAATTTTGCAGACAGATGTAGGCATAGTGAGCAATATTTCCTCATCTCTTCAGCTTCAGTGTGTCACATTTGATCTTTGGGTGTAAAGTTAAGCTGATGTTACTGGGGTACAGCTGCAGCATTTGTTTAAAATATGTTTTATTTGCCAGTTATAAAATGTATTTTATACCTATGAGGTTTACCCTCAGAGCTGCACAAATCTAAACAGAAAGTGAAGGATGTGAAGACACGACAGGATGTAGAAAAGCTCTTTTCTTCAGTGTCTTTCTATATAAATCTCCTCTACTTATTACTCTATTTATTTTTGTAGGCTTGTTGACTGAGTCATGCGTATATTAACAAATTATTCTACCTGGCTAACCTGAATATACTCTCTATAGACCTCATCTAATTTTCTAAAGCTAGTTAGTTGCCTGGTTTGGGATGTGAAGCCTTCTTGTATTCATTAGAAGATTTTAGATTAATGACTAAAGCTTTTATTTTGATGGAGTTGCAGCTAATATTTAGCATGATGTTTTCAGACATATAATAGCCTTGAGAGAATCACTCAACTGTGTGTACATTTATTGTAATGTCGATGATATATGCAGATCTTTTTTAGTGCAGCGGCTTGGCTGCATGTAACTCGACTTTAGTGCACTTCAGAAGTGTTGACCATAGTTTTCTTTCTGTGCTTGTTGCTTGTTTTATTTTGACATCTCTCCCGTTGTTCAGGGAGACGCTTCCTGTTTCATTTAAGGACTCTTGAGTTTGGTTTTATCATGAAGGAAAAAAAGCATCATCATGTTTGATATAAGATCTGTTTGACTGCCAAGAACCCACCCGGCTCACCTGGTGTTAAAGGTGAGAAAAACAAACAAACCCACGTCTGGTCTGCTGATAATATAAACAACATTTATTACAATTATGAAGACTTGTTTAATCAGTTTGGATATCATGATTCATTTGCTCCAAAACTTCCTGTGCTGTTAAATCAACAGGATGCCGTCTTTTCAGAATAAAAGCTCTGACCAGACCTGAGTTCATTATATTAATAATCATACTGGTGAATTAAAATTAATTAATTCACATGGAAAGAAATTATTTTTTCAACATGTTAAAGTTTTGTTTTTCTTTTTGACATGTTTTGCTTTGCCAGATTTTATTTTGTTGATTTTGGTATATTTTTGATGCTTATTTTTCTACACTGTAGACCTAACAGAGAAGATAAGATGATTAAATTGTTTAATGGAAAATCCTCAGTGTTTGTGCGTCTAAATTTTTAGCTTGCAGTGAACACATCTGTCACACAAACCTTTATTTCCTTAAACGCTGGGGCTTACTTCCTGCAAAAGTGATCAAGTTTAACCCTTAAAACCAACTTCTTTTCAAACCTTTGAACAAAAGATTATGATGAGAGTAAAAAGTTCACATTTCCCTCTCCACAGACGATCATGAACATTACACACCTTTCTCAAACATCCATTCATTATCTACACCCCTCATCCTGTTCAGGGTTACAGGTAGATGGTGCCTATCCCAGCTCTCATAGGGGGAAATGCAGGGTACACCCTGGACATGCAACCTCCACACAGGCCCTGTCTGACCAGGATTCAAACGAAGACCCTTCTTGTTGTGAGGTGACAGCTATCACATCAAGTTAATGCTGTCTTAGTCCAGTGTTTCCCAGCCATTTTTCCCTGTAGCCCCCCCCTCCCACCAATATGCAAGAGAGAAGAAAAAGTGACACACTGCTGCCAAATTTCAACATAGATTTGAATTGTTTTACTGATAAAACCCTACAAAAAGGCATTCGTATAAACCACTTAAATAATAAAATAATGACTGCTTTATCGTGGTTTTAGTCAATATTTGCAAATCTAATTTTGGCAGCCTCAGAGCCGACAAAGCCTTGTGCCCCCCCCTAAGATCTTTGGCCCCCCCAGGGATCCCAGACCCCAAGTTGGGAACCAGTGGCTTAGTCCATTGAATGCTGAAGAACAAAATCTGTGTTTGCAGCCTTCAAACATCACAAAGTGACTTGTTTAGATAGAACTTTATTAAGTTACAGGCTGGTGACAGTTCAGATAAAACTTTATAAAAACATCCATCACTATGTTTACGACAAACAGCTTGGCTCCTTTATAGAAATACTAACTGCTCTGTGAGGGCTCATGTAACTATATCAAAACTTTACAAATACCAAAAATAACTGCTGATTTGACATCGGACTATTTTCTTCACATCTGGTACAAAATTCCCTTAAAACGCACTTTAATGAAATTGAGATCAACATCCTCTACATCTTTAATCCTGCTCAAACACCAGAGACGATGGTGTGGCCTCCATAGAGCTGCAGCTAACACTTCACACCCTTCACAAGTCAGGATACAAAGTAGACCTCAGTCATATTTGGAGGTCAAATTATTGATATATCACAAGACAATTATATTTTTGCATTGCAACTTTGGAACCCTGAAGGTCTAAAATCCAAACTTTACTACATCATTTTTTCCTTTTTTTGAACTTTAAAGGGGGGTGTCATGAAAAAAAAACTCCCTTTTTGTAGTTTTGCAGTTATGTTTGTGAGAGCCTACTGACCAACAAAATGTAAAATAAGCCTACCCAGGCATTTTAATACCTGCCCCCTACCTGGCACATCCACCAACAGACCTCCACCCAAATAAACATTTAAATATGTAGATGGGCAGATACTGATCAGTCATGATAAATTTAAAGCAAATCAGATGTTTTTTAATCAGAATTAGGCCAACTTCCTGTGAAATTAGCGAGATATCTAAATGCTCGCTATCACCAGTGAGGCTTCATTTAATAAGACGTGTCAATGTTGTGGACAAATATGGAGGCCTTCTACCAAAATCTGAGCTTGATAAGTTCAGTTCAGTAATAGGAATACAGAAATAGACTAATTGTGTCACGCCTTGTTGCCAGTAGGGGGCACTACAGCAAAACAATAAAATTAACCTCTGGATGTGTAGAGGGTCAGACCTCGATCATACATTTGAAATTTGAATGAAATTAGATGTTTCATGCCAAAGTTATGTCTACTTCCGATGACACTGGCAAGATATTGAAATGCTCACCATCACCAGTGAAGATTTAAACATGTCAGTGTTGGTGACAATTAATTAGGACTTCAGTTCAAAATCTGAGTGTGGGTTCAGTGCCGTAAGAGGGATAAACAAATGACCTTCATGTGTCACTTCCTGTTGGCAACAGAGGGTGCCATGATGAGATGTTTGCATATTGGTGTGTTCATTGTTATACTAAATTAAAGTTTTGAAGAACATATAATAATGTTACCCAAAGTTACACAGGATTCAGTAAATAAGATTCAAAAAGGCATTATTTTAAAATTGAGGTGAAGCTGGCTGACTTCCTGTTTCTGTTATCCTGGTATGGGTCTAAGAGGCTGTTGTGTGGGTGTGGGCATGTTGTGTACGCATTAGGGATGCACAATTTTAAATTTAACGATATCCAATATGCCGATATTTACAGATTCAATTTAGCCAATACTTATATTTAAAAAAGCTTTATTTAACTAAAAATTCAGTCCTTTGAACACAGTTTAAGGTTTGAAGATGAACTAAGAAACTTTTTTTCTTAAAACGACTTTAAAGTTTAAAGAATGAGGATGAATAAAGAAAAGTAATCTCTACTTACATAGATCTGTTGGCCTAGCCCAAAAATCCACTAATTTATTAGTATTTATGGCCAAAGTTTACAGTTGATATATGCCGATATTCATGACCAAAATATTTAAGGTAAATATTGGCAGAAATTTCCTATCTGCCGACACCGATATCAGGCTCATAATATTGTGCATCCCTAGTACACATGCTAAAAATCACTGGTCTAGTCCTTAAGCAGAGCAGGGACTGTATGTTTTAATGTTCTGTAGGAGAAAAAAAAAAGGATGAAATTTCTGTTGCCACACAGAAAAAAAAATCAGGGGCATCAATCTACTCAGGTTGAATATGTGATTATCCCTGTGAAATTTGGTGCTGATTGACAAAAGCACTGAAAAGCTATTGAGTCATCTGTATAGAAACATTGCAAAAAAACATTTTTAAAAGATTGGTCAACCCCCCGGCCCTATGGCGAAAACTCATTGCTTGCACAACTTTAAATCTCATTCATATCTAGAATGAACCAAAAAAATCTGGAGACATTCTGGTGAAATCCCATGGAGTAGTTAGTTAAAACGTGAATCAGAGGTCAGTGCTCAGGCACTCATAAAGCATGAAAGATGATTGACCTTTGAGTGAAATATAAACAAACTGAAGGACACCATCAGTGTAAACACTGAGCTGAGAGCAACAAACCCAAGGGGAGTTAGACTGTACTGTCTTTTAAGGAAGTGAATACTCCACATCGTATTTACATGGTGTATTTTTTATGTTTTCTGTGTTGATTTTCAAAACGTCACATATCGGGCCTAAACTCAGAGACAGGTGAGTTGTTTCGTCTTCATCCTACTTATGCTAAGCTAGGCTAGGCTAACAGGAGCCTAACATGCCCTTTTACATGAGGGAAAATTGAAAAAATAACATGAATATTTAACATTTGAAAAAATATCATTCAGTTGGATGATTTGGAAGTCTGCTAAGATTTTTGTCCAGAATATTTTAGGAGGTAAATATTCAAATAGAAGCATGATGTAAAGTGTTTTATGTTTTAATTTCATGACTCCAAAGGTGCACTGGAACAAACCTCCACAAACTTAAGTTAAACTTTCATTTAAAAAAAAGTCTCTCTGTGGTCTCTGATTTGGCCCCTCCCAGAGTCTCTGATCAGGGTCTCTGTTGAGCTGATTGGTCCACAGCGCCCTCAGGTGGTCCGGTGGATCAGCAGTGTGGTGAACACATTGTCCTCTGACTCCTTCCACCCTCCTCCGTTCAGTTCCAGCCTCACCTCCTCCCCCTCACTCAGCACCAAGAGACTTACTCCTGTGACAGGCCCCGTCTCCGTCACCTCCTGTTGATGTAGAGACACTGGAGCTCCTCCTGACCCCCTCTTCAGGACCACGTGGGCGGGGCCTGGCCTCAGGTCCAGAGTGAGGACGAACAGATAGATCCCATTCACTGGAGCAGTGAAAGTACCGGTGTCAGAGTACAGCTGACCACGGTTCAGTGAGGCGTCTAACAAGATGACTCCGTTTGAGACGCTCCGTGGAGATCCAGCCACAAGCGGCAGAGGGTCGTCTGATTGGCTGTACATGGTGGGGACAACACCTGAAAAAAAGGAGCATCAGCAGTCTGAAACCAAACACAAACAATCAAATCAGTTCTATTTATATGGCACATTTACAAATAACCACAGGAGCTGACCAAAGTGTTGTACATTAAAGAGGAATGAAATACAACAAATAGAAACAGCTGAAAAAGAGAAAAAAACACATGCACAAAAACACAGATAAAGCAGAAATAATACAAATGTGTGTATAAATACATACATACACATATGTAAACACACACACATAATCCACATAGGTATGCACCGATACATACTGCAAACACAAATCACAGACCCAATACAAGAAAACTCCTACGGAGGATCAGAAGATTCAAATGCTAGCATATAAATGTCTTGAGGCGGGATTTGAACATGTCAACCAACAGGGCAGTTCTGATTGGAAGGCTGTTCCACAGTCGAGGGGCCATGACTGAGAAAACATGATTACCTTTAAGTTTATAGAATAAGGGACTTCCAGAAGGCCCAACTGATTTTACCTGATTATCAAATGTAGAGGTGTGGCCATAAATGAATCCAAGGTTTTTAAGTAGGGTTGTTCTGATTCTGATACCAGAGTCAGAAATATGTCCAACGCTGCTTAAAATGCAGGTATTAGTATCAGCAAGTACACAAATTTATGCACCGATCCAACACCTTTAGGTTTAGCTTTATATTTTGTTTAGTTTAGCCATGCTAAAAAGAAATGATTCTTCTTCACCTTGGTATCAGAATCGTATCGGGAAGGAATAAATGGTTTGGGAACATCCCTAATTTTTAGCATGGGGCTTACTATATGAAGATAAATGACCTAGGTTATTTATATATCTTGAATTTATATAGCGCCTTTCAAGAAACCCAAGGACGCTTTACAGGAACACATATACATGGACAAACTATGTGAGGGGTATGATGAATTTAAGGGGTGGTTTAGTGAAGACTGTAGGCTGTGGTGAACAGGTGGTGCTTGAGACGTTTTTTGAAAATGTCCAGAGATGGAGCACTACGAATGTCTGCAGGAAGAGTGTTCCAGAGGGTGGGAGCTGCAGCACTGAAGGCTCTGTCTCCATAGGTTCGGAGTTTGGTTTTGGGCATGGAAAGTAGGCCGGTGTCTGAAGATCGAAGGTTGCGGGATGGTGTGTATGGATGGAGGAGATCAGAAAGGTACTGGGGAGCCAGAGCATGGAGAGATTTGTATGTGAGGAGGAGGACTTTGTAGTTGATATGGGACTTGATAGGGAGCCAGTGGAGGTGGATAAGGGTCGGAGTGATGTGTTGCCAGGGTCTAGTGCGGGTGAGAACTCTAGCTGCAGAGTTTTGGACGTACTGAAGCCTGTCCAGGGTTTTGCTGGGACCTCCAGACAGGACTCCATTACAGTAGCCCAGGCGGGAGGTTATGAAAGCATAAATGAGTGTTTCAGCCACAGAATCAGGGAGTGATGGTCGGAGTCTGGAGATGTTCTTGAGATGATAGAAGGCAGATTTGGTGACAGACTTTATGTGGGACTGGAAGGAGAGGGTGGAGTCCAGGATTACGCCCAGGTTTCGGACCTTGGAGGACGGACAGATGGAGGTCCCGTCCACATCGAGCATGAGATCTCAAACCTTCTGCTGCAGCGCTTTGGGGGCCACAACCATGAGCTCTGTTTTATTGCTGTTGAATTTGAGTTGGTTAGAGGTCATCCAGGCTTTGATGTCATGGAGGCAGTTTACCAGGGAGTGGGGAGGGAGCTGAGTGGATGGTTTGGTGCTGAGATAGAGTTGGGTGTCATCTGCATAAGAGTAAAAGCTGAGACTGTGTTTGTGAATAATCTGTCCAAGGGGAAGCATGTAGATGGTGAAAAGGAGAGGTCCAAGAACAGAGTCTTGAGGCACACCCTGGTTAACTGGGGTGGGGGATGAGTGAGAGGTGCCGATGGTAACAAACTGTTTTCTTTGTGAGAGATATGAGTGAAACCAGGAGAGAGCTGTACCAGTGATGCCAAGATGGTGAGACTGGCAGTCAAGGAGGATGGTGTGGGATATTGTGTCGAAGGTTATTGAGTTATTGAGGAGATGCTATTGAGGAAAAGAACTGCCTTGGTTTTACTGTTGTTCAAGGAAAGTGTGGCTGTCCAGGTTTTTATATTGCCAAGACTTGGTATGAGAGAACAGAATAGAGCCTCTTTGAGGGACCCTGCCAGTTAAATTAGCTATGGAGGAAGTGGAAGTGCCAATATGTACATAGAAAGTTCCTTTGGTGGATATAAATGAATCCAACCAGGGTTTATGAACTTTAAACCCCTTAATTCTCACAAATAAGCAAGATATTTCCTGTTTTCAATCAGCACTAAACCCGAATACAGTTGTTGTTTAGGTTATACAGTTTACTGGCTATTTCCTGGCTGGAGCATAAACTTCCTGCTGTCTACAACAGAGTCAAAGAAACTGCCTTTAACAGTGGATTATTGTTTAACAAAGGTTCTGGTACTGTTAAAACAAGGAACAATCTAAAGTAAAGCTTCTTTATTATATGGGTGAATCTGGGAACAACGTCTGTACAAGAATTTTTTAATGCATTTAGGCTACATACACTATATGGACAAAAGTATTCAGACACCTGACCATTACACCAACCGTGACTGTAATATTCAAATACATGCACTTTGGGGGCTTTTTCGTGCCTTTATTAGAGACAGGACAGTGGACAGAGTTGGAAACAGGGAAGAGAGCGGGGAGAGACATGCAGGAAGCAGTGCCATGGGACAGATTCAAACCCGGGTCGCCTGCGTATATGGTGCACGCCTTGGCCACTTGCATGCACATGCACTTTAATATGGAAGTACTTCCCCTTTTGCAGCAATAATGGCCTCCACTCATCTTGGCTGACCTGGCATCTCCCCAAAAGTGAAGCAAAAATATTTAAACCCCCCACTACTGACTGGTTAAATTATAGATCATAAGCTCCTCCATGTTAACAGATGGGGCATGAGCCAAACTGTAACATCATGACACACCTTTGATGAAATGTTTTACAAAATGGTTCCTGCCATTAAAGTTACATCTTATTATGGTGATTTATGCATGAGTATTAACGTTTCTAAGAATAAGTTTAATTTAATAATTTGATGCTATAAACAGCTGGTAAATACCATGACTGAAAGCTCTGTTGACAAATTAGGCTCCTGTGGCATTGTGGTAACCAGATTAGATGTAAGGATGGGAATGTTTGGGAAGAATAGATTGAAAACTGATTGTACTTATTAGTTCACTCACCTGATGCCTCCCTCCTGCTCCGCTGGTTTCCTCCTCTTCCTCCACTCTCCCTCCTTTCTCCTGTCTTCTTCTCCTTCTTCCTCTCTCTGTTCTTCACCAGCTGCCACAGTTTGTCCAGCTGCAGCGTGGCATCAGAGCTCATAAGCACATGAGCGTTACTGAAGACGTTCTTGAACACTCTCAAATGATCCTCCAATCCTCTTTTCAGCCACAGCACCTCTGCCTGCAGTTTGGCCTCCACACCACTGGGATGCGCTGTTCTCTCTACACTGTTGTTGCGGTGTTTCTCCTCCAGGTGGTGCACCTTCCTCCCTAGCTCTTCCACGGTTTTCTCCAGGTTCCACAGATCGCTGCCGTCTCCTCCGAGCTCAGGATGCCTCCTCTGGAGGAGCTGTCGCTCTCTAGTTGGGACTCCACTGCTGCTGATTGCAGGGGGCCAATCTTCAGGGTGGGAGGAGGAGGGGGGCTGATCAGCAGATGGTGCCTCTTCTCTGCCTTCTGGGGGCACAAAGAGTAAAGACTCAGTCCAACAGAGGGCAACTTTTCCAAAGTCATGATGAATTCAAGAAAATTCCCAGCACTCTCTTAAAATGAACGCTGACAATGACACTGCAGCTAACTCACCTGTTTTGTGTCTAAAACAAAGTACCTGAGGACGGTCATGAACGATTTACTTTTTATTTATAACTGTGGCTGAATGGATGGTTTAAATGTAGCACAGATGTTAGTCAGTGGGTGGCTGAAGTTTATTAGTGTTGAATTTTACTGTCAGTTCATTCATCAATTGGTCTGAAAATCTTTATAAATGAAACAAACTCAGGAGGTTGTTGTAGGGCATGTTCAAATAGGTACACGTTGGTTTTTAGTTAAAGAACAAAATACAGAACTGATTAAACTCCCTTTGAAAATGTTCCCCTTTAATCACAGCCAGACTGGTGAACTGTGATATTGTAGTTTCTGACATTTACCACTAGATGGTGGTATAAAGTTACGTTCAAGTGACATCAGTTCAAAAGACAATCTGAGGTTTAACTCAGTTTTTTTTTTTTTTTTTTTTAAATCCAAGATCTTTTATTAAAATCATCTTAAAAGACCATGAAATTGTAAGGTAAAAAACATAAGATACAGAAACTATCTTCGTTATCCTGTCAATATATTTTACCTGCCATAAAACACTGCAGCTTTAATTCTGAAGCCTCTGACATGCGAAAGGAAAAGAACCATAAAAAAAAAGAAGAAAAAAGAATATTAGCATTTTAAAGATGTTGAAGACAACTGACCTGACAAAGCCAATAATCTCATCATGGTTGTAATGAGACAAAGCTATTTACATTTTGAAAATGGATGGAACCTTTGATCTACCTCTACCTGGCATAGATTTACAGTTATAAGAATGTATTACAAATATTTCACAAGATAATATTAATCATCTTTTTTTCATCACAGGCTCGTCAAAAAGAAAATATACAGTGCTTCATCAATAGGAGAGAAAAAGTCAAAAACATAAGAGGAAAATTCTTTCTTTCTATCTATCTATCTATCTATCTATCTATCTATCTCTCTCTCTCTCTCTCTCTCTCTCTCTCTCTCTCTCTCTCTCTCTCTCTCTCTATCTATCTATCTATCTATCTCTCTCTCTCTCTCTCTCTCTATCTATCTATCTATCTATCTATCTATCTATCTATCTATCTATCTATCTATCTATCTATCTCTCTCTCTATCTATCTATCTATCTATCTATCTATCTATCTATCTATCTATCTATCTATCTATCTATCTATCTATCTATCTATCTATCTCTCTCTCTCTATCTATCTCTCTATCTATCTATCTATCTATCTCTCTCTCTCTCTCTCTCTCTCTCTCTCTCTATCTATCTATCTATCTATCTATCTATCTATCTCTCTGTCTCTCTGTCTGTCTATCTATCTATCTATCTATCTATCTATCTATCTATCTATCTATCTCTCTCTCTCTCTGTCTGTCTGTCTATCTATCTATCTATCTATCTATCTATCTATCTATCTATCTATCTATCTTTCTATCTATCTATCTATCTATCTATCTATCTATCTATCTATCTATCTATCTATCTATCTATCTATCTATCTATCTATCTATCTATCTATCTCTCTCTCTCTCTCTCTCTCTCTCTCTCTCTATCTATCTATCTATCTATCTATCTATCTATCTATCTCTCTATCTATCTATCTATCTATCTATCTATCTATCTATCTATCTATCTATCTCTCTCTCTCTCTCTCTCTCTCTCTCTCTCTCTCTATCTATCTATCTATCTATCTATCTATCTATCTATCTCTCTCTCTCTCTCTCTCTCTATCTATCTATCTATCTATCTATCTATCTATCTATCTATCTATCTATCTATCTCTCTCTCTCTCTCTCTCTCTCTCTCTCTCTATCTATCTATCTATCTATCTATCTATCTATCTATCTCTCTCTCTCTCTCTCTCTCTCTCTCTCTCTCTCTCTCTCTATCTATCTATCTATCTATCTATCTATCTATCTATCTATCTCTCTCTCTCTCTCTATCTATCTATCTATCTATCTATCTATCTATCTATCTATCTATCTCTCTCTCTCTCTCTCTCTCTCTCTCTCTCTATCTATCTATCTATCTATCTATCTATCTATCTATCTATCTTGGCTAAAAGATTTCAAAAAGCAACACTTAATGCCGCTATCTAAAGAAATTCAAGAACAGAAACATAGTCTTTAACATCTGTCAATCTGGGAATCCATTTCTAAGGCACTGGGACTCCACAAACCCTGGTGAGAGCCATTATCCACAAATGGTGAAAACTTGGAACAGTGGTTAACCTACTCTAAGAGCACATCAATGACTTATGACTTATCCAGGAGGTCACAAAAGAACCCAGAACAACATCCAAAGACCTGCAGGCTTCACTTGACTAAGTTAAGGTCAGAGTTCATTAATGAACAATAAGAAAGAGACTGGGCAAGATGTAAGCAGAGAAGGTTGGGGTACATGAGCAGCATGTTTCCACTGGTCATCATTACCTCTGCCAAGGAGGTTATGTGATCGGGTGGGTTTGTTTGTGTGTTTGTTTGTTTGTTTGTTTGTTTGTTTGTTTGTTTGTTTGCAACATAACAGATTATGGATTTTCAGGACATTTTCAGGAAGTGTGAGAAATGGCAAAAGGAAAAACTGATTACATTTTGGGAGTGATCCAGATCACCGTCTTGATCCAGGAATTTTTTTAAAGGATTCTTTATTATTGGGAGATAGGGCTAGTGGCGGCGGTCTGCGCTGTTACCATTTTACACCAGGAGATGGCGGACATGAGTAACTTCAATCCCAGCAGCATGTTTTTGGTGTGTTTCCATTCAAAGTTTCGGAGTTTATAGAGTTTGAAAGACACACGCCCAGTCCAGGACATAAGTTGGAGTGTAACAGAGAGAAAGACAGCGAATTGTAGTGAGAATACTCACAATGCTGGGAGGAAGAGAGGAATATTCACCCTCTGCCATGACTTCCAGTCATCCAGTGAGAGTATGGGTGCTTCCGCCATGACAGCCCACACGTAGTGAAGCCAATACTTTACCTCACAGTGTCTCAATGTTTTTAAAGTATTCTTCACTATTGGGAGATAGGACTAATGGCGGAGGTCTGTGCTCTCTGGGTGCTTCTCTAGTTTGTTACTGTAATGATGACTGAGAGCTGCAGAATTTACTTATTGTGCATTTAATTTAAATGAGCAAACCAAATGAAGTGGAAGAACTCCGAAAAGGAGTGTAATGTCAAAATTTCATTTCAGGGAAGCACATTAGAAATCGTGCTTTGCACGAAAATTAATAAATAAATTCTGACAGCAAACAGTTTCACCTTCAGAAGAGGTCATTAACAACATTTAAACATGGGCCACATTTTATCTTGGCAGACTCTTTGGGGGCCGGACATCTAACTTAATGAAAATAAAACAGATGTTCTGATCTAATTAACATTAGATCAGAATTTGTATTTTATTTCAAAATGCATTTTTTAGACATTAGCAGTGAGATCAGTCTCTACAGCATATACTGCAGCCAGCTACAAGGGGGCAATTAAAAAATATTATCTAGATATTTTTGGGGCTGTCATGTTATCCATCACTGGGTTTAGGCTTATTTGCTGCATTGGTGAATAACGTGTAGGAAAAAGGTGTATTGTTTTGGTTCTTGAGCAGGGAAGTTGCACTCTCCAAGAGCCTGAAGTGGTAAGCTGACACAAAAAAATGCCTGATTAATCAGGACTGGACTATTAAGTATGATCATCATGCATCATGTTTACTAATAATGACTGACAAGTGGATCTCTCTAAAAGAATAAATAAACAAAAAATATTAAATCATTCCTGATAAAAGTGTTTTAGTGTTGATTGTTTTGGAGTTGATTTTCATAGTTGTTGGGATTGAAAAACAAAAGACACTCTAAAAATCCAACCTTTTTTCTTCTCATATTTTCAGAAATTTATCTTTTTGAGGCCGGATGGGGAGCTTTGGGGGGCCTGATATGGCCCCTGTGCCTCCAGTTGATGATCACTGACCAACGGCATAGCTAGGGATTTTGGGCCCCCAAAAAGAGTATTACACAGGCTCCCCTAACTGGCTAGCCAAGCAACAAATATTGCATCATTTTTTGCAAATATATATGAATTTTAATGCATTTTTTAAGCATAATTTCCCTATTTATGAACGATATTTTTACTATGGTTGAATTTAATTTACTAGCATTATGTCACAGTGCCGGACTGTACCATTTGGACATTTTTAGGGGAGGAGTTGAGGCCCCCCAGTATTTATTTTACTCCATTTGATACAAATTTTGGTCTGTTGACCCGTTCATTTTGTCGCTTTTAATTCAATAATGACACTAATTACTGAGAAAAAAATAAACTTTTAATAGCAGGCTCCTCAAGGGCCCCTCCCTACTGTGGGCCTGGGTAATCAGTACCCGTATCCCCCCATGCTACACCCCTGTCACTGACCTACAGCTTCTTTAGCTTTGTTTTAAAGATAAACTTCTCTGCAGGTGTTTCATACCTGGCCTGTTCCCCAGCAGAGAGGTAATGCTCTGGTTTTGTTCTCTCAGTTGCTCCTGCAGGTGGCTCAGCTGAACCTTCAGGGCTGGAATGGAGTGAGCATCCTGGTCCTGGATGGGCCACTCCAGGAACTCCAGCACGTCCTCCCCCAGCAGCAGCTCCAGCACGTCGCTGTGTCTGATGGCGTCTTTCAGCAGAGATTTGAAGGAGCCGTCCAGGCGTTTCATATCCTCCACCAGCCTCTTGTCGATCGCCTTCAGGCCTGAGATCTCTGCTAGACCAATCGTCAACGAGCTGCTCAGCTGGGACAGGCTATGCTCCAGAGCACTGGTCCTGCTCTGCTCCGAGGTCAGAGTCTCCTTCACCTGCAAAGCAAGGGACAGAAAAGTGATCGATGGTACAAAGACTTTATATTTCTTATTATTCAAATTTTTCTTGTTGTTATGAAGACAATATAAACTCCCCACAAAATAGCTTTATTTGTAACAGCGCACCAAAATTTTAGGTGAGCAAAAGTATTGGAACAGATAGACTTGAAACAAATTAAAGTGAATAAGATTTAATATTCAGTTGCAAATCCTTTTCTTGCTGTAACTTCATCAAGTCTGTGACCCACTGACATAATTTTTGAGGCTCGTCTCTGCCCTTTTTGGCAAATTCCAGCCTGACCTTCCCTTCCTTCTTGCTAGTTAGTGGTTAGCATGTTCTGGTGTAGCCTCTGTACTTTTATTCATGACGACTTCTGTGAACAGTAGATGGTGATACCTTCACTCCTGCCCTCTGGAGGTTGTTGCTGATGTCACTAACAGTTGTTTTAGGGTCTTTCTTTACAGCTCTCACAATGTTTCTGTCATCAACTGCTGCTGTTTTCCTTGGTCTGACCATTCACAACTGTTACTGAGTACACCAGTGGTTTCTTTCTTTTTCAGGAAATTCCTAATGGTTGTACTGGCCAAATGTTTTTGTAGTGGCTCTGATGGATCTTCCATCTTCTCTCAGCTTCATAATCGCTTGTTTTTCACGCATAGACAGCTCTCTGGCTTTCATGTTGGTTTCACCTCTAACTATAAATGCAGTCTGCACAGGCAAAACCCAAATCTGAAACTGAGTGTAGACATGCAGTACTATTTACTGTGTGAATAATCAATGTAATAGGAAACACCTGGGCAACAAAACACACCTGTCAGCCACATGTTCCAATACTTTTGCTCACATGAAAATTGGTTGGGTTCAGACAAAAGGTGCGATCTTCAAAGTTGTGTATCAGATCCAGATGTGAATACCTGGAAATAAAAAGCTGAAATGTTGATCTCTTGTGTCATTTTCATCTTTTGATGTCAAACCCAAATGTTTTTAGCCTACAGCAAAAATAAAGGAATTGGCCAATTGTTCCAATACTGTTGGAGGATATGTGAACAGCAGTCATGAACACATCTGAGAAACCTCACAACCTCCTGACATAAAGTCTAGCATGTTTGATTTCTGTCCTTTGCAGTTTGAGCACAGAGCGCTCTGCACATGCAGCCATCACCAATGTAAACAAACCAAACAGCAAAGTGAATGAAGAGTGAGGAAGCTGGTGCTGTGAGATGCAACAGTGACACAGTGGAAAAGCTGGTTGAGCTCTGACAACAATATCACAGCCTTTATGATACGGGACTACAGTGACAGATGGAAAACAGAATACTTGGCCAGAAATAGCAGCTGATGAGTCACTGCCATTGGCATGGCATCAAGCAAGCATATCATTCATCATAACGTTTGGATAAACAAAAAAATAGTGTTTGTTTACAGCCTTCCTTCTGGGTGTAATCTAACTCAGCCCCTCTTCCTTCTAACATCCTCACACTGGTCACAACCACTGATAGTTATCATTTCTGTTGGTATGAATTTATGGCTTTGGGATTGCCTAAACCAACACAGTGACCCATCATGTCATCTGACCTTGGCTTGACAAACAGAAAAGGATGGTGATGGATGAGGAGAGTAACTATACAAGAGTCCAGACTCCACCATATTCCAAATTATTGTGCAAATCATTTTTACTCTGATTTTCTGCAAAATGACAGTCAGTTTAATTTCTGAGTCATCAATCATTAGAGCATAATTCAAATTTTGATTCAACAAACCTCCCAATGATAACTTTTTTTTTAAAAATTAAAAAAACTCAAAATGCACTGTTCCACATTATTATGCACAACAGAGTTTCAAAACATTTTAAACGTTGTAAAGAACTGAACCCACTGCAACCGTTTCTGCTTGTGAGTATTGGTTAGGGGGGGCCCGAATAGTAGGTTCATGCACGACTGCAAGCCTCTGGAGGATCCTACACCTTGAGGTTGGTGGGACTCCAGAGGCTCCACCAGCTTCAAATACTTGTTTGCTGCTTTGTAATGACATTTTAGCATCTGCTGTCTTAATCCCATGAATTTGTCTGTCAGAAACCTTCCTCATTATGCCTTTATCTGCATGAACCCATCTGTGCTCTGAATCAGCCACAGATTTCTTCACAGTACAATGATCGCGCTTAAGTTTTCATGAAATATTGAATGTTTTCATCCCTTGTCCAAGGGATGAAAATTTCAGCAATCCAAAGAGTCCTGAGACACAATACCATCCATGAGTTTCATTGAAAAACAAAAGATTGAATGTTTATGACACTAAAAATTCAATTTGCACAATAATTTGGATTGGTTTAAGGTTAGGTGTTCAGTCTAGAGCCCTAAAGGGGGGTTAGGCTTAGGCATAAGTCACTAAGCAGTTAGAGTTAGGGCAAAGTAGTTGGGTAGGGCATACCTTGGAGCCCACACTAAGTCCTATGGTAACTGTTATTACATAATGTGGTGCTACAGGGTGTACATCCCTGTAGATATTCAAAAAAGATTTCTACATATCGTAATCGATGTTATCTTTGTCTCATGTTTAGCAGCTTTACCAGATGAAGAAAGTCATCTAACGAAAGTAATGGCTCAGATGTCATGGGAATAGGGCGTCTCTTTCTTTTTGATCTTCTGTTAGCTACGTAAGTTTGGGACCTTATGAGGCATATTTTTGTTGAAGGATGGGGCATTTGGACCTAAGGTAGAAGAAAAGATGTGATGAAATCAAGCAATGGAGACACATCCTTCAAAATAAAAACACATCATAGACCTTTTGCCTCAAATTTTTCCATGCATACATCCATGCCCTGCTGAAAATGGCTTCATGACCCGCTTACAAAGGTAATAAATGACTCTCTCCGCTGTAGCCAATCAGCCAGACTCTATGGACATCATGGCAACAGTTAAAACACGTAAAGCTTATCCTCCTAATAGATGTTAGTCAGATATTTACTGTCTTTCATGTCTGTTTTTGGTCCCCACCTACTCTTTAGAGAAATATCTGACTTTTTAGCTGGTAATGTCTCTTTATGTGACTGTCAGCTATCCATTCATTCATTTTCTACACTGCTAATCCCGTTGGGGGGTCATGGGGGGCTGGAGCCTATCCCAGCTGTCATTGGGTGAGAGGAGGGGTTCACCCTGGACTGGTCACCAGTCAATCACAGGACTGACATGCAAAGACAAACAACCAGGCACGCTCACACTTACAGCCAATTAAGAGTCACCAATTAACCTAATGAGCGTGTCTATGGTGTTTAGAGGAAACTGGAGTACCCAGAGAGAACCCACACATGCATGGGGAAAACGTGCAACTCATACACAGAGAGACCCTGTCATGAACTTTCTTGCTGTGAGGCAACAGCACTAACAGCTATTGTATACCTGCTGGAGACCTTGTTGGAGAGTCCCTACTGCCGGCTCCCAGTCGCTGGTCCCTTCCCACTGCCCCGCCCCTCCCTCGTTGCTTTCGTCCAGGGCTAATTTGTTCTCATTTGCCAGCTCTGTCACACTGGCGACGCTCTTCTCCAGTTTAGCCATGGCGGCCTTCAGGCTCTTGCAGTCATGGTCTACAGATGAGTTATGTCTGTGGAAGTGGTTCCACAAATATTCCAAGTCCTGATCCAGCTCCTGCAGCCTCACATCCTGCAGACTCAGGTTCCCTGCAAGCTCACCGACCCGTCTCAGCACCACCTCCCTCGCCGCCTCCACCTCCAAGCCTGTCTCCATGAACTGCATCTGACTGGTCCGGGCTGTTTGGTTGATCTGCTTCCCTAGATCCTTCAAGTCTCGCCTCAGCTGCTGCACACTCCCTGAGGTCACCTCTAGGTCCTCCATCAGCCCATCCACCTGAGGAACAACAGAGAGTGTACTTTAACTGACACTGACACACTTTTGTTACTTTATCTGTTTCAAACTTTTTCTACAACCCACTTTCACAGTGTTGTTGACCACCATGTTGTCCAGCCGCTCGATGGCCACCCACAGCGCTGAGGTGTCTGCGGGCTGCAGAGGATGGGGTGTAGGCAGGACTGGAGGAGGAGAGTGATCCTCCGGCAGATCCTCAGGGGCCTGATCCTGATCCATCTTCAGCTCAGCCAGCGTGTTGTTCATGGCCTGCAGGTTGATCTGAGACCAGACACAGGTGGTTACTGACTGTGAGGAGGAATCTTTTATCAAGCATAGTCTCTGAAACATAAATGCAGTGTCAGAGATGTCAACCTTTGGTTTCTGAAGTGTTTAAGGGTGTTTTCACACCCATTGTTGTTTACTCTGGTCTCACTCATGGACCAATTTGCTGCATTTTTGCATAATTACGTCAAGCTTAGTCTGTGCTGACATGGGGACTTTTACATGAGGACCAAAATATGTAATGCGCTGTAAAAATGCTCAGTAATTGGTCAAAGTTTCATGCAGATTATCTAAAAAGCAGTACTTTCCCTACTGGATCTTACCCTGTGTGTAGAACTGTGTGGAAAATGATGGAGGTTCATAACCTTTGTAATATTTTTATCATAAAATAAAAGCAGCCTGATGACAGAAAACACATGTCAAATGGCTTTAGCATGGTACGAGTGAGGATTGCCTAGTGTGAGTGTATCCTCACTCATGAAAGCTTTCTGGTTGTAATTTTATGCACCTTCAAATCCCTGTTTTGGCCTTCCTTTTTAAAACTAAATGTACATAAGGTATCTTATTTATTTTATTGTATGCGGTATTCTGTTGGATGTCTTGTTGGTCATATGTTTTTCTTGTAGTCTTGCCCTCTGGTAGCTTTTCGGATAAACTGTAGAGGATGAATCATAGATTGTTGATTGGCTGATAATGTGGGTAAACAAAAAAGAATAACTTTAATGTTTTGTGTCTCTATGCCAGACTTTTTGAGTGGAATAGAGATTTTTAATTTTTTTGGAGACATTTCTTAAGTCGCTTTACTTACTGATACTAAATAAAGGCTGGTTAAACAAATAAGACAATAACTAATCAGAACAATTTGGTAATACTAATCAGAAGTTGTGTCCTTAATCATTATCCAAAGGTCTTCTGATAAGGGATATCATCTTGTTGTCACTGACCTGCAGCATCTTCTGGTGGCGTTTCAGCTTCATGTCAATGTCTGTCTTGAAGCTTGTGAGGTTGTAGTGCAGCATTGCATGCTGGGAATGCAGCCTGTTCTCCATGTCGATCCTCTGTCTCTCCACCTGCCTCCTGACCTCACTGATCTGCTGAAGCGTTTCATCCAGTCTGGTATTCAGGCGCTCCTCCGCTGCTTCATCCAGCTCTGAGACATCTGGCGGCTGCGCCTGTAGCCCAGCCCCAAGCTGGTTGCTCTTCAGCTGGGCCACGTCGCGGGCCAGGTCCCCCACCTGTCGGCTCAGGTGCTCCAGGGAGCGATTAAAGCCCTCCAGGACTGGCTGAAGCTGGGACATGACCAGAGCCATCATGTGGGGGGCAGGGAGGGCAGCAGGGGCGTCTGGGTATGTGAGGGGGGCAGCAACCACATGATCCATGATTGAAAAGAAATAAATGATCTAATCACACATCAAGATTATTTTGAGAGAGACATGCTGTACTATGTGGACATATTAAGAGTAAATGAACAAAAAGAGAATATCATAATCCTTTTTAAAGGAATTTTCAAATCTCCCAAAGAAAAAACGTTTAAACCCTCCTCCTGTGTGAACATTTCCATTTCATTCAGAAAAGTTGAAAACTTTTCTTGGTGGGGAAGGTGTTTTAACACTCTCTGACCAGTCTCAGCATGAGTTTTATCCATCAACAAGCTCACCCAACTAAAAGCACGCGCCACACTCACGTTAGTGACCGGAGCTATACCTCACTTCCTCCCGTCGCTCTGATTGGCCTGTAATTATTGTGACAGACAGACCAGACATACTTTTCACCTTCTGAGAATGTTTTTTGAAAATTCCTGCCATTACCAAACACTCTGTCTGGGAGGTTTACTCAATAAATGTGAATATATCCCATGCAATAGAGTAAATGAAACAGTCTATCTGGCTGTCAGGTTAGCCCTACTGAACAACTAGGACTACATGTCTTCGGCATTTGCCTCACTGAATTGGGCCGTAACATACTGTAGCTATTCCCAGCATACCCATGGTTTGTGTTTGCTAGTTCTAACATGACATATATCAGACTGTAAGCAGATAAACACTTGGGATGTATGAAAAAAAACAGCATATCATTACTTATTACTCGTGAAGAAAGGTTTTTCTCTCTGGGCTCCAAGCAAAACACTGACATCCATCATAACATGACAGCTAGCCTATATGATGTTATGCAGCAGGTCCAGGCAGCAATCCAAGACCGACTGACACATCTGTCGACAAATCAGTAGTGAGCTTTGACGTCAGGTACATCAGCTATGTTTGGACAACAGCCTGCACAATGACATTGACTGACAAATTAAACTTGGCACAAAAAGTAGGGAACTTTGTGTTTGGTAGATAATTTCCTTGTTGTAACAATGATTCTTGGGAATGGATTTCATACCCTTGAATAGACATTTTATTTCCCTTGCCAATGTGGTTGTGTTGGTCACTCTGGCACGGACAGCACGCCCAAGTTGATCTCAAAAGTGTTCAACGGGGTTGAAGTCACGAATGCCGGCAGGCCATTCCATCCTCTTCACTCCCAGATTCTGGAGTCTCTAGCTGCGTTTCCATTACAGTTTTTCGCAAAATAAAAGTGATATTTTTAAAATTTCGACTAAGTACACTTGTGCTTTGAATGTGTTTCCACTGAATGATTCTTTGGCATTAGCCTTGTAATTCTCGTAAAATCTTATCTTGTGAGACCTGTTGAGAGTTGGTACGGGTATGATTGCATTTACAGCGGCTGTCTTGATAATTCTGAACAAAAGACGAAGGCAACAGATGATAGTTCAGAGGCAAAGTCCGTCTGTGGGCTAAAAGCCATGTATAAGGGTGTTAGTATAATGTTAAGAGAAGTCTCGATCTCCTCTTCTGTCCACATGTACCGTGCAATGTTGTCTCGGGGTAAACTGGTCATTTGACACTGTACACTATGTCCAATGACTTGTAAATGCAGAAAAAGTGTTTTCATTGCACATTTGAGATTTATTTCTATATCAAAATGTCTGAAAAACCTCCTCATGAGAGCATTAAAACTTTTTTGCGATATTTGAGAGGTTTTTTTGAAATTCAGGCGTTCCCATTACCAGTTTTTTTTATTGCACTATTTAGATTTAGTGCATCTCTAAGGGTAATGGAAACACAGCTTTTGACAAATCCCACTCTGTGGGGGCAAGTGTTGTCATCTTGGAGGACAGAGTTGGGTCCCTGGCACTGCACAAGCCTTGTTTTTCCAGTGAGGGAGATGCTGCCCCACACCGTCAACACTACCTCCTCCTAAAGATGTTACTCTATCGCTGCAGCAATCAGCATAGCATGCTTCACCTCTTCTCCACACTTTGACCTTATGATCTAACTTCCATAGGCAAAATCTGAACTCATCACAATAACTTTCCTCCACATGTTCGGGTTCCAGTGCCGGCACCAGCACAAACAGGCCTGACGGTGAAGGGCAGTCATGGCAGGCCTCCTGGCGACCCTATGAAACCAAAGATTGGGTGCATACAGTCTGTTCAGGATTGTCTAGGCAGAGAGCTGTTGGCCATAATGTCCTGCAAACCTTGACTGCAAATCTGTAGAAGACAACGTACAGTTCCTGAAGGCTGAAAGGGTGAGGAAACGGTCTTCTTGGGGTGTTGCTTCTTGGGACTCCCACTTTGATATCCCTGAAGTTGCCTTATTGCAAAGGCTTACAGGTGCTGACAATGCCAACCAGGTACCTGACTGGCAGCACCCAGGGGTACCAGAAGCTCAAACAAGAGTCAAAAGCAACAGGAAAATAAGCTGTTCAGCATCTGCAGAGAAGATTTGGCATTTTTCATGGATGCAACCAACATACTCAGCTCTGCTGCTCATCCCACAAATGCATGTTCCTTATAAATATGGCACCATTTAAAAGAGAAATACACAGGCTTTCCCGCAGTATAAGATGTATTGCCAAGAAGCATTGTTACAACAAATAATAATCTACCAAACACAAATTTCCTTACTTTCTGTGCTAAGTTTATGAAGAAAAATACAAAGTGTTGGAGGCATGGTGCATTATTTTGCTATTTCCATCAGAGTTGTTCAAAACAGAGCCTGAAAATGGGATGGTTACGATTAAATTGGAACGTATGGTCACCCTAATTTATATATGTATACAGTTAGCATGGTAGCTAGCATGCTATACTGTTAAAATGCTAAAAATACTTAAAGCTTCTTAAACTTATCAGGGTTCTTCTTGTGGGAAAACTTCCCAGATTTCTCCATTTAGTCCCTCTAAAATAAAAACATGATGAGATAGTTTTTCTTCCATCCACCCACACACCCCTCTCTGCTACAAAAACACCAAGCTAATCTTAAAACATGAGAGACAACAAAAACACACACCCTCCCTGCTGAACCGTTGCTCTCTGGGGACCAGTAGTAAATGGATCTGCTCTAAAATTGAACCAGTTAAGTTTCCAAAGTCAAACATAAACAGGACACAGCCTTCGCCTGGCAAATCGTCAACAAAAACGTATGAAAACAGCTCAGAGCGCCGTGCTGGTGTTCCTGTCCTCTGCAGATGTTGATAACAGGGACCCACAGAAGGGCAGCGGGGACATTCAGGAGGTAGTCGACACTGTGTTTCAGGCAGGACAGATGCTCAAAGGCTTTGTATGTCTGTCTCTGTTGGTGCAGCAGACCAACAGGCTGAAGCCAGAACAGAGAGACCACAGGACGCTGACACTTCCCCAGATGGACCTCATTGATCGGGGGTCGGAGACGCCTCGGGGATCACTGGATCCATCTGATCCTCTGTGTTGTTGTTATTTCTGGAGTTTGAAACAAACCCAACTGTGGTGAAATTTCCTGCTATTTATTCTCTTGCCGATCCAGATTAGAGACTCTAAATGACGGCATAGAACCCAGACGTTTCCCCAAAGAGCAATACATCAGATGTTAGTCACTCTTATATAAAAATATATTAGACAAAAATATTTAATGTTACGTTAATGACTCACGCTTTAGTGTAATGGAGGTGATCGCTCTCAGGAGGTGTATTTAAATTTGAAGAGCCCCCTCAATGTTTTCTTACAGTCACAAAATCAGACATGCTATTACCCATCAGCCATCCTCTGATAAAGTTATAGCGTCTTGGGATGACAGCTAATTATTCTGACGTGGCCTGTGGTTAGCAGTAAAGAATTCTGAGCAGGGACTTTCTCCTCTGGGTGTTGCCATCCCATATGTTTACATGCACAGTTATGCTGAGCTAGATATGCACTATACTGGCAAAAGTATTTAGCCGCCTGACTGTTACACCAACAAGGACTGTAATGCATGTACTTTAATATGGAGGTGGCCCTCATCTGCTGCTACAACAGTCTCCACTTTTCTTGGAAGGCTTTCCACAAGGTTTTGGAGTGTTTCTGTGGGAATTTGTGCCCATTCATTCTGTAAAGCATTGATGAGATCAGGCACTGATGTTGGATGAGAAGGCCTGGCTCACTATCTCCATTCCAGTTCATCAAGGTGCTTGATGGGGTTGAGGTCAGTGCTCTGTGTCAACATCTTCCACACCAAACTCATCAAACCATGTCTTTATAGTCCTTGCCTTGTTGATGGGGTACAGTCACGTTAGAATAGAAAAGGGCCTTCTCCAAACTGCTGTCACAAAGTTGGAAGCATTGTCCCAAATGTCTTGGTATGCTGAAGCATTAAGATTAGCCTTCACTGGAGATAAGTGGCCTAGCCCAAACCCTGAAAAACAGCCCCATACCATTATCCCTCCTCCACCAAACGTCATAGTTAGCACAGTGCAGTCAGGCAGGTAATGTTCTCTTGGCAGCCAATGAACCCATACTCGCCCATCTGACTGACAAACAGAGGAGTATGATTTGTAACTCCACGCTGTGCTTTACACCACTCCATCTGATGCTTGGCATTGTACTTGGTGATGTTAAGCTTGCATGCAGCTCCTCAGCCATGGGAACACATGTCATGAAGCCCCTGCCACACAGAAAGCTGCTAACATTACACCAGTGGGAGTTCAGAACTCTTCACCAGAGCGTTGGTGACTTTTACACACATTCCTCAAACCATCTTATTACAAAAGTGGCATCCATCACAGTACCACGTTTGAAGTCCCTGAGCTCACCAGAATGACCCGTTTGTGTCACAAATGTTTGTAAATGGAGACTGCATGGCCAGGTTGATCTTACACATCTGTGTCAATGGGTCTGATTGAAACACCTCATTCAATCATTGACATGGGCAAATATCTTTGTCAATAAAGTGTAGCCTATCTCAATTAGGATACTAAACTGGACTACTGCACTAGTCTCTTTATGTAACAGAGAATAGCTTAAGTACTTTGACTCCACAATGCTAGGTGGCAACATGCATCCCTTCAGGTTCAGTTTTTCAAGTTGAAATTGCAAATAACTTAGCAGGCAGCTAACCTGTTGTATGTCAAATAGTGAAAATATAAACTATAAAGCTTAAACTTTTCACATATACTCTACATTAATCAGATGCATGCTATCCCTCAGGCTGAGAATGATATCTGAAGGCAGATAACAATGTGACTTCAGCTATGTTTAGCATTGATGCTTTTCAACTTGCAGTAAGAAGTTCCTCAAAGAAACTGCAGCATGCACAGATATGCCTAATCCAATATTGGTGCAATTCAGGCACACAGGAGAGACTAAAATGATCTTCAACTGCATTAATTAGGGCAAATTAGATTTAGTAAAATTTCACTCAGACTAACACGTTAACATGCATTTAAAAAGTTGAGTTTTAGTCAAACTAACAACTCTTTTTTTCACTACATGTAGCTTAATGTTTACAGTCTAACGAGCAGTAGCTGTTCAGAAATTACTGTCATTAGAGGGTTGTTTACTCCATTAGCATGCAGATATATGTTTTGGGATGATTTTTAGGCTTTAGGTCTTTATTTATTAAGATAGCTGAAGAAAGACAGGAAATATGGGGGAGAGAACTGAGAATGGCATGCACCAAATATCCTTAGGATCAGTAGTTGAACCTGTGACAAAAGTAAAGAGGGCTGTAGCCCTTGATTATGGAGGATCTGCTCTACTAACTGAGCTATACTGATGCCAAATAAAGGTTTTGGTCAAAGCTAAATCAAAGTAAGATGACTGTTTCCTGTGTAAGATGATGCTTTCCTCCCCTTCTACTCTCATGAGCAGCTGTTCTGAAAAGAGGCAGAGCCTGAGGTTACTACTCAGACTACAGCTGGAAAACTATAGATGTTTCTGACACCAACATCATTTACAGTAGAGTGTATAAATATAGATTAATGCTGTTCTTACAAGGAAAAGATCCACTGAAAACAGAATATCTGTTTTTCCTTCGTTTTTTAGTGGATAACAACCACCATGCTCACAGATTGGCAAAAACAATCAAAACAGTGTAGTACATATTAGTGTTGTGGTACTCAAGAATGGTCTTGATCTTGAAACCGGTCTCAAGACCACATTTTGAATGTCTTGGTCTTGTCTCAGACTCGAGAGCATTTTTACTCAGTCGTGTCTTGGTCTCAGACTGGCTCGGAATTTTCCATCAAGACTGATCTGCTATTCTTCAGCTTCATTCATGAGATAATAAGGAGAAGAACCTGCTAAAACAACGAATAGCTACACCTGCAAAACTCAGTCCATCTTATGTCTAGTCGGAAATTCCTCCGAACACTTTCTTTAGGCCTCATTCACCTGACAAATCTAAATAAACATCTCATTTTCAGATATTTAAAATAATTCCACACTTGTCAGTGGCTGTTAGATACATACAAGGATTTATCTTTTACAAGAAGTTAGTTTAACAAATTTGTTAAGATTTGAGATTTTTGCAAGTTGTGCTTTGGAAGAGTTGCAGACACCTTGTTTTTGTCAAATATATTAAAAATAAAACAAAATTAAAGAGAGAATGCTCTTTAACTGTTTGACCTTGTCATGGTTTTTAAAATTTCAGCTTGTCTCGGCCTTGACTCGGCCTCAACCTCCAAAAATCTTGGTCTTGTCTTAGTCTCAGTGCACTCTGGTCTCGGACAACCACAAAGTGTTTCATAGAGACTCAATCTCAGTGGGCCCCAAACTGTAAAAACATGAAAAGTTTCACTGTGGTTTTAAAAACTAATGTTAGAATAGATTTGTGAGCTGTCCTCACTTTTCCTTTCGGCTGTTTGAAGGCTCAGACTTTCTTTTCAGGTTAACATCAGGTTTAGGTTCAGTTCAGGGTTAACAGCTCAGGAATGTACGGTGGCCTCACAGGTACGTATGGAAACACAAACACGAGAGAGCGTTCACCTCGGGTCACTGCTGTCACTCTCCCGTAGAGACACAGTCCAGACACAGTAACCTCAGCCTCTTTCATCACAACCTGTTTTACTTAGGACAAACCAAACTCTCTTTCTCTTTCTCCACATGCTGCAGGGTGCTGAGAGGTCAAAGGTCACGCTACAGTGAGGCCACACTTCGACAGGAAGTTCAGGTCACCTCCTCCGACTCCAGCTGCAGGAGTGAAAGGGGCGCGATCAAAAGCTTGAAATCCAACACAGGCCAGTCAGCTGTTAGTGTTTGTATCTAATGACTGTCAGCGTGATTTACTGAGGCGGGCTGAGTCCACTTCCTGTTCGGACAAAACAACGTCTGTGGGTTTGTTTGCTTCTTCTAACGTTTTGTTGTAAATGTCACAATTAAAAGGTAAGAGGACACTTTAATGAGCTGTGAGGGGAAATGGGGACAAAACAGCTCCAAACTGTGGAGGAATGAGTGCAAAAACACTGAAGGAAAAGGGACATTTCAAAGAGTTTATATGCTTATAACTTTTCAATGATGCTCAAGAATTTGAATGGTGACAAAAAAATGTTGGCCAAGAGAGATTTATGTGGGACAGTATGTGGGGAGAGAGAGTGAAGAAAACACGGCCTAAAAATGGTCAGGATCTGAAATTGTACCACTGACCGGTGCATTGAAGACTGTGTTTCTGTATACAGTAGCTGCTTTATCAGCTGAGCTAAGCCAAACCAGGCAGTCCACTTTAACAGTTTTTCTCCCTCATCATGAGAAACTCATTCATGAAACCAAACATCTGTTTACTGTTCAGTAAATACACTGTATGGAGTGTCGTTTTTAACGAACAGTCCTTAAGCCATGCAGGCTGGCTCCATGAACAGCTGACCTGGTCTCTACTCAACCCAGGAAAGCCTTCTGATGCCTCAGTGTCCCGGGGGAATGAGTTTGGGTGACTGAATTTGTAACTGGTGACAGAGAATAACCATTGTCCATCACATCTTCACATCACATCTTCCAGTAGCAGTTCAAACTGAAAACTGTTGGAAACACTGGAGGTAATTTAAGACCATAACTGAAAAATATACAGTTATGTAAGTTTTAGGGATGTAGGGCCCTAGGGATTCATTACGGGGGGCCGATGTGCCACAACCTGGAGCTGGAGAGAGTGGGGAGGGTGGCCAGTGTCAAGCTTGGTACATGTCAACACATCTGACGCCCAGCAGCTAACATCAAGTTCAACAGTATTTCTTTTGTATGGACCTTTGCACCCCTGGAGACCACTGGTGTTTTTCGGGCCCCTAGAACATCTACAGCCCATCCAGGGGCTCATGGAAATCTATTATACCTCACATCCACCCTGCACACCACCCCAAAGGTGTGGACTTCGTTATTTTTTCAACAGATTATTTTCCCACACCCTCCTAAATATGCAGGGGCATCCAAAGCCCAATTTGGGTTGTGTCAATCCTCCTTCACACCCAATGGTGCCCTCAGGCAGCTTACTTGCCAAATCTATGTCATAGTGCAGTCTCAGTTTTGGGCCCAAACATGCCTACAGGTTATACACAGTACTGTATGTAAGATGGGAGTTGTCATTTTTTTAAATTTATACACATTTCAGTGAAAAAAAATAGACATATTGAAGCTTTAGTAGTTTCTACACACATAGTTTTGGGTTGTCAGGCATGCATACTTAAGGAGGATAAAATTGCCACTAACTGAAATAAACATCCATTTACTCTCTGGAGTCATGCCCAATTCATGCAGTTTTATTTGTTTTTTGTTGGTGAGTAGCAATGCAGTATTTGTTTGCACATCGTTGCATTCAAAGGAACTGCCAATTTTTTTTTCTGCCGCTGTGCCTGACTCCGACTGCTACAGCTAAACCAGTTTAAAGTCACCATTATTATAAATGTTAATGTGGAGCTAGTGTTTGACCATCTTTGATCGAAATCATCAGTTCTCCTCCATTTTAATGTGACTTTAGTGATGCTATAGCACAGGAGCAGGACTACACCTCAACCACCGCTCTTCCAGCTTTCCAATAAATTCAAACCTTACCCTAGCCTCCCTCTCACTCTTTATTTATGGCAGATCCCCTGAGAAACATCCCCAAATTGATGACAGCAAGACATTTAACGTCATCTGACTCTGAATCATCATTCCAATACAATTATGTCAAGTTGGATCCTGTTATTTGTGTATGAGTATGTGGTAAACTTTGCTTTTCCTGCTAATACTATATTCAGTTTTACGTATGGTTGTTCAGTTGCTTGAGGACTCTTAAAAGTTATGTTTTCTTTGCCATTGATACTTTAAAAATGATACCAGTTGCTTTGTGTGTAACAGTTGGGTCTTTGTAAATAGTAAAACTAAAGGTATGCTATTTGTGTCCTGTGAGGGCATTTATAAAACAAATAAGTCATTGATTATTAATGGAAGCAATTAGATGATATGGAAAGAAAAATAGGTGAAAAGAGGTCAAAAAGTAGCCCAAAGCTAATTCACTCATTGCAATCACTGCATCATTTCATTAACTCATTACTAGTCCTCATGGGACTACCAGGACCCTACAATTCAGACCCTGCCAGAGGGGATGTATGGGCTCGAGTTCAGGTCTCGTTATGATGTATTGCATCTCAGTCATATCCCACTCTTTTACTACGGATCATGGCTTTGCCTGTTACTATGTTTAGTCCCTCAGGAGATCAGAGGAGACCTTTACAGTGAGTTAAAGTGGTTTGTGTTAAGCTGCACGATGATTAGACTGACACTGAACCCGATCCTAAGGGCTAAAGAGTAAAGTGAATGGGAAAGTTGCAGCACTAGTGAGTTGAAGAGACATCAGAGGTAGTAATTACCACGTAATAAGTTGGCATATTACCAAGTAACTTGGAAAGATGGTATATCAAATAAGTATTTTACAAGGTAATAATGTATTATCAATCAAGAACTTCCTCGTAAATATAGGAATTCTCTGCTCAGGTTAGCTCAGGTATGATCGCATATATCAGTTTGCCTTGTTGCAGTGACAAACCTTGGTCCTGTACTGTTCCGGCCTCCTGACCATCCTCCAGGCCTGTGCCAGACCCATGCCCCATGTCTCAGGGTATCCTACCAGCTGCCCACTCCACAACCACACAATCGCCCTGGGATCTGAACCAGCCCACCGAGTCCAGGGCACCCAGTATGCAGTGAGCTGGGTCAGGACCTGGAAATAATGCCAGGTGCAGCTGCTGTTCCCATATCAAACCAATTACCCTTCCCATTCTCGCTTCCCAGTCAGCATTAGACACACGATCTTACCAACAACACCCAAAGATGCCCAGAAGAAAAGCTGTAGCACAGGAGTCCAGTAAGCATAAACGTCCCACACAAGAGTATAGGAAGACTGGGTGGACCAATGACTGAAAGACTCTGACTTTTGTTAAAGCTCTGTCTCACAATTAGCAGACACAGATACAGATTCGATAGGAGTATCCAAGGAAAACTCCTGGATTTTTGTTTTCACACATGCAGATAACAGGCATTCACAATGCTTCAGCCTTTTCACTTGTAAGTTAAGAATCCCCACAAGGACATGTACTACATAAATACTTCCTTAATATTACCATATATCTGAGTTATTACTTGGGCTAAACGGCAGTGCAGGGGTTAGTGCTGTTCCGTCCCAGTCAGGGCCTCTCTGTGGGGAGTTTGCATGTTCTCCCTGTGCATGCGTGGGTTCTCTCCCACCACCAAATACATGCTCATTAGGTTAATTGGTGACTCTAAATTGGCTGTAGGTGTGAATGCGAGCGTGCCTGGTTGTCTGTCTCTTTATGTTGATTGTTTGTTTCTCATGCTAGATGACCAGAAAAGCCCCCCTTGAATGGGATAAGTAGTACAGAAAATGGATGAATGGATGGGTGTCCCATAAAAGAAATGATCAGCCATTTCTGATGTAGCATAGCACATTAACTCTGAATAGTAGTCCCAGGTGTCTTGAGTACCTCTTTCACTATTCTCCTTCTTGCACAGTCATTCAGTTTGTGAGGACTTCCATTTTTTGATGATGGATTTAACTGAACTCCAGAAGAGGTTCAGTGCTTGGGAAGTTTTAATGTATGCCATACCCTGACTTATACTTTTCAATAACCTTTTCTCTGACTTGCTTGGAGTGTTCTTTTGTCTTCATGGTGTAATGGTAGCCAGGAATACTGATATTAACCAGTGACTGGACCTTGCAGACACAGGCATCTTTATACTAGAATCACTTGAGACACATTCAATGCACTCAGGTGATTCCCATTTACACTAATTGTGAGACCACTGCACCAGTTGTTTGGACCAAGGTTTTAATAATTTGGGGTTTTCATTAGTTTTTATTTATACCTCGTGTTTTACATTTCAGTGTAGTTTTATTTCGTTTTTCCTGCTATGTTGCTAGTTTAGTTTAGTTTTTATTTTGCAAAAGTGCTTCTTTTAGTTTAGTTTTTATTAACTTTGTTAGTTTTAGTCTGTTGGCAATATTGGATTTCTTTCAGAGGTGTGACTCAAAAGGGCTCCTCACTTTTCATTTCAATTATTCAATTCGATGTTTCTATACAAATTAAGAACCAAAAAGTACCATTGTGTCAGGTCTCCTCCAATCAAATAGGGTGATTTCACTCTCTTCAGGCTCGGGTACACATGTCAGTCATTATGCTGTTGTCAAAGACTAAAACCACAGAGATTTTGTCTTAATTTGATTTCATTTTAGTTTGTTTTCTTTTTTTTTTGAAAGCTTTGTTTTTATTTAGTTTCTGTTAACTAAATGATTTTTACATTTTAACTTTAGTTATTTAGTTAGTTTAAGTTAACTATAATAATGTTTAATGAGGTCAGTCACTTTAAAGGGGGTGAATATTTATGCATTTACTTATTTTACCAATATTTTTAGGAAATTCACATTACATAGTAGAAATCTGTTTTAACTTTGACATTAAAGAGGTTTTTTTGGATTTTTTTTTTTTTTTGTTAAAAAGCCAAATTACATTAGCATCCGGGGTGGTGAATACTTTATATACTGTAGGTACCATATATAATACCAAGCAGAGTTCAGATTAATTGTGTGATTGTGTTTCCCTGTCTTTGAACTGTCTTTGAATTGTACACAAAGTGAAAAATTGATCTCACTTTTACTTTGAACACAATGTTCAGTAGGTCAACTTCCTTCCTCACTCTGATGTATATCGCAGGGTGTTTTCCCTGAACAAAGGCGACCCAATGAAACACACTGTCACCTCAAATAAAATAACACATTAATCTGTTTTCTAGATCAGTGGAAACATTTGAGATAATGCCTGAGCACAGCTCATCATATTATGAAACTGAACCCAGATGCCAGTGTAAATTAATGGGAAACTGATCTGAATGAAGTGAGTCGATGTTTCCTTTACGGATGAAGTAATGCTTGCCGCTCAGTGGGGTCAAAGGTCAAAGACAACAGAGTGCTGTGGGAACCCATAACAAGCCACACAGACACAGGAAGAGGGAAGAATTTGTGTCGGTGTGTCTGATGTAATCTGCATGCTGGCCTGGTGACATAAGAGATATAATAAAGTGTCAGCAAACATCTTATAATGTGACACAACAACACAACGTATGGGAGACAAAAGAACAGGAGAAAGAGAGGATTTCCTGTGGAGGAAGTGTCTGTGTTAGTGTGTGTGTGGGTGGTTGATGGCTGTGTCACTACAAACGAATGGATGCCAGTGTGTGTCTTTGTGTGCATGACTCAGTGTTAGAGTTTCCTTTGAGGACGTGACTGAGACATTGGGATTTTTATGCCCGCACACACACAGAAACTCTAATCTGACAAAGAACCTGCTGACATTAGTGGAGACATTGTTGGAGTCATACTGAAGTAAAACTCACTAGACAGGTGCTGGGGCTGAGGATAGTGAGGATGTTGGGAATGGTGTTGATGGTGATGGTCATAAGAGTCTGCAGCTTGATGTGATGCAGGATGGGGGTTGTGGGCAGTGCCTTGGGTCTGAGCAGGACGTGTGCTGTTGTGCTGGTCGTCTGTGTAGCCAGAGGTCTGGTGGTCATTCTGCTCACGGTCTGGGTCAACACGCTGCAGCTGGAGCTTCTCCTTAACACCTGAAATACACAGATAACAATAAGATTACATGTTAAGCCTCTGTTTAAGTATGTTATGGTTAAATATTTCATGTAAAACATCATCCAAATAGATTACACAATTTCGCCCTCCTCCCTCCTTTTCACCAAGCTCAGTTTCACTTGTATCAAAACATCAGATAATTCTGTAGGCAAAGTTTTGAACACTAACCATAACCAGCTCCAGAGCATTCACAGTGGTGATAGTATAATGTTAACCATCTTTGCAAACTGAAGTGAAGTGAGAGAGACAGCGCTTGACAGGAAGTTTATAAGACAGGTGGAGAATGAGACAGAGGGGCTGATGGGAAACAGGCTGATGTATTTGGAAATTTGTTTGCAGAGTTTCCTCAGCCCTCGCTCCGAGTTTATTGTTGAACACTCAGTGAGTGACAGAATCAGAGCGACAGCAGGAAAAAGGAGCTCAGTATCAGTGACCTGCAGTCAGAGCTGAGGGCAGAAACACAGCAGAGCTGGATTTACAATGAGCAGCATCATCAAATCTGTTTTCATCATCACTTTTAACATGTTGGCACAGACTTAAGACTTGTTATGATGAGATTATGATGGTTGCAGTCCCGGACTCTCAATCAAAAATGTGTCTGCAGGAGACAGAGTTATTATTAGGGAATTGACTGCAATGTTGCAAATGAATTAGGGCATCTTTGGATGAGGATGGACACCTGTAAAATCAGAGATGAATGATTAGTTATGCCTGGCATGTACAACCTCTCACACAGGCAAACAGAACAAAAGGGATATAAGAAAAGGCCAACCAAATGGTGGGCTGTAGGACCGCCCCACCATCCCACCCCATCCCACACTAAAGCTGCCTTACAATAAAAATAAAAACCAAACATCATAAATCTGTTGAATGCTGGGTGTCTCTGGTTGTGATTAACCTCCAGAGAATTACGTTTAATGGTGTCAGAGTCGATGACTCACCTCTGAGGTGTCCATGTTTTATTTAAAGGTGTTCCTGCTATTGTGTCATAGCTGTTTCTGCTGTTTTCACAATTTAATTACGTTGACTTGACCTTGCAGGAAGTAGGTTCAATCAGAGGTGTGGTGGGAGCGGATTGTACCATGTGGAGGTCTGTGTGAGTGTCTAAAGCCTCTTTGTTTTTCTTTCTTTGTTATATCAAACCTCTAAAGGCCAAAAGTGTATTTTTGTCTGATTTCCATCCAAAACACTTATTGTTTTGATTCACCATGTTCTCTGAGAGAGTGGTGCATATAATTCATGCTATATACACAGCATGTTTCCTGTTGTGCTGCAGAAATACTCTGGACTGATTCTTCTGTTCCCACTGACCTGAACAGTGTCAATGTAACTACGATCATAAAAGTTTAAGACTCTGCCATTTTAGGACAGACATGCAAGAGTTAAGACAGAGTGCAAAGAGCCAGAAGGAACAGATATGTACAGTAGCTTGCAAAAGTATTCAAACCCCTTGAACTTTTCCACATTTCTTCACGTTACAACCACAAACATAATTATATTTTATTGGGATTTCATGTGATAGATCAGCATAAAGCGGCGAATAATTGTGAAGTGTGAGGAAAATAATACATGGTTTTCAAAATTTTTTACAAATAAATATCTGTGTGGTGTGCAAAAGTATTCAGCTCTCTGGAGTCAATACTGTGTAGAGCCATCGTTCAATGCAATTACAGCTGCAAGTCTTTTGAGCTAGGTGTCTACCAACTTTGCACACCTAGAAACAGAAATTTTGCCCATTCCTCTTTGCAAAATAGCTCCAGCTCAGTCAGATTTGATGGAGAGCATCTGTGAACAGCAATTTTCAAGTCTCGCTACAGGTTCTCAATGGGATTTAGATCTTTGACTGGGCTATTCAAACACACGAGTATGCTTCAATCTAAACCATCCCATTGTAGCTCTGGCTGTATGTTTGGGTCGTTGTCCTGCTCGAAGGTGAACCTCGGCCCCAGTCTCAGGTCTTTTGCCAATTCTAACAGGTTTTCCTCCAAGATTGCCCTTTATTTGGCTCCATCCATCTTGTATTCAAGTCTGACCAGCTTCCCTGTCCCAGCTAAAGAAAAGCATCCCCACAGCATGATGCTGCCACCCCCATGTTTCACTGTGGGGATGGTGTGTTCAGGGTGATGTGCAGTATTAGTTTTCTGACACACATAGCGCCTTGTGTTTAGGTCAAAAAGTTCAATTTTGGTCTGATCAGACAAAAACACCTTCTTCCACGTGTTTGGTATGTCCCCCACATGGCTTTTGGCATAAACGAGACTCCTTATGGCTTTTGCACACCAAACTTTTAATATTTTCATTTGTAAAAAAATCTGAAAGCCATGAATAATTTTCCTCCTACTTCACAATTATGTGCTACTTTGTGATCTTCTGTCATGCAAAATCACAATAAAATATATTTACATCTGTGGTTGTAACATGGAGAAATGTGGGAAAATTCAAGGGGTATGAATATTTTTGCAAGCCACTGTAACATTTAAGACCATTTAGAGTTCTGTAGGAGTTGTCTGAAGTCCAGAGCTTGCGGTTTTGGCAAGCTGTTCTTCATGATATATGCATGCTTGGACAGCATCAGCATCTTGTTCAGTGCCTCCACAGTCCAATTTTACTTCTTCCTACAAATCACTGAAGAGTCCTTCCAACTTTCTTAATGTACTTGTCATTATCATGCAGCAAACAGCCTCATTAAAGATACAGTAGCTCAGACCATCACAGACTGGTGGAACATCTGCAGAATCTTGCTGCAGAAGGCAAAGCCTTCAATTTCAAGCCTGTGAACTTGTTTTTAAAGACCCTCTAGTGACAATGACCTGTCATCCAGGTGCCCGATGAGGTATATACCAACTAGAGAAACTTACACTGGATCAAAATAAGGGTCAGAATGAGGCTAAGCCTTGCAGATATCTCGACCATGTTCAGCTGCTAATGTCATCATCTGCAACAGGTTTTGTCTGTGGGTCAGTGGTCGGTCGCTTACAATAGAGGAATGGTGGTTTGATCCCAGCTCCTGCAGACTACATGTCAGTACCTTCTTGGAAAGACACTGAAACCATTTTTTTAGGGTGCATAGCCTCAAAGCACTTTGAGTAGTATCTGTACAGTCCTTTTTACTCCTCCATTCATGAATAAATACCCTTCCATCTACTTATCCCAGGACCAGATCACCATAGCAGCAGGTTAAATAAGTTAATCCAGATGTGCCTCTCCAAGGCAACATTTTCCAGTTCCACCTGGGACATCCTGAGGTCTTTCGAGGACAGATGAGATGTATAAACCCTTCAACCAACTCAGGTTTCCCCCCAGTTCAAAACTAATAGAAAAACTCCAAAGGAACACTAGAATTCCTAATCAGGTGCCAAGACTACCAAGGCTGACTGCTCTCAATGAGAGAGGTTGACCCAGACAGATGAGGGTTGTAAAATATATATGGCTGGTAAATATAAGCTTCATAACATCTGCAAGGCCTCTGGCACTGCAGTAATCTGATAATCTCACAATCCATTTTACCCTCACTGAAGCCCTACAGAGAACAATGACCTCTGACTCTCAGGCATACTGTGTTACACTTGGCTGCAAACCACCCTGCATATATAGGACGTCCCAGTTGGTCATCTGCAGAGAAGAGAAGGTGAAGCTTTTTATCATACACTTCAACTTTCCTTCCCCTGTCTGTGCAGAGTAATTTGGTTGGTTTCATCTTAAAAGAAAACCTACATGATGTAAATATATCTAGGTGGATATATATTTTTATCTTGTAAATGTATAGTGAACAAAAAAAAAAGACCTTACTAGATATCTGTATTTTTGGAAAATTTGAAATTATGAACTTACTAGGAGGCCGCCATGTTTTAGACTGCTGGTTAGTGTGACATCATCAGGCTTTAGGGTTCCTCTGCCCGTTCCATCCACACACCATCTCCTTGCCTATGTACCTATGTAGCTTATGCAGCTAAAAGAGCTTTGTAAGCTAAGCTTGCTGTATTAGAGTGTTTTCATGCAGCCAGACTCTTTACTCAACTTCATTAAAAATTTTGTTACCAGGTTTTTAATTTATATGTTTTGATGTCCTGTTACCTCAACCCTTCGTCTAACCCTAAACAGAAGTTTCTCCTGAGACGGCATCTCACATGAATGGTCTGCGAGAGGGGTGTCACATTTATCTTGTCAGAAGTTAAACTTGATAATGTTAAAAAATGTTCAAAAAGCTTGATGGCAAGAATAAATTCTCAGTGGAAAGATATGCACACACTTCCTCAGGTGAAGTAGAGTCCAAACACTGTTATCTACATCTCAAACATCGATTCACCACAACTACATGTGATCGTCAAGCTTCCACCCAAGGGTCAGCCACCCTGGATAAAAGGTAAGAAAAAAAGGACAAAGCTCTTCCTTTACCTCATTAGGTCACGTTTACATACATCAGATTCATCCACCATCAAGCTGCTGTAACCTCTGACATCTGGAACAGAGTCTAACTGTGCTGGCTGATGACAAACCTTCATCAGGACAATGACGCACTCTATCTTCTCCAGAGTGTGAGTCACTGTGTTTACACGCCGAGGATGCATGTGTGGGGGGTTTGACCTTGGTCAGCGGTCCTATGGGAGCAGCTCGCCCACACCCTCTTCCCATGTGGGAGGGGGTATTGGAGGAAGGTTGGACCTCCTTGTGACCTGAGTTGAAGGTTTATCGAAGTTGAGCCTCTCAGCTTCCTCACTTTGTTAAAGAGGCAGGAATGAGTCAGAGCACTCTGACATGTTCATATTTAGAGGCTGGGGGTTAGATGTGTTTTAGTGTGGATTTGTAATGCTTATGTTGAGGGGTCATAAATCTTTTTGCACAACATGGAGAGTCCCCTTGGTTTTGGAAGTCCCCGTAGCAATCTTTCCATCTCTGATGGAAAGGAAAAGGAAAGGATATTGCTTAAGGTCATGGGCACAGGTCTTATCACAAGGAGTTGACGCATATGTCATGATCTCCATGAGGAGTGGAACAGTCAATCTGGTGCGTCAGGTTGAAAAGCCACTGTTTAGGATCCTATCTTTAGAGAAATGTTTGGCTGTTAATGGAGAATTTTGTGTCTAAGCCTTCAGCAAGCCAGAATCAAACACTGCACATCTCATAGAAGAGGTGTTGGGGAGTCGAAATCAGATGGATGATTAAACCTTTTGTGTCAGACAATGAGGATGAAGCTTGACCGAGGTCACAGCCTTTATTGCAAATTCTGAACACAATGTGGGTAATGTTTGAAAGCTACTCTGAGCTCTAGGAAACTGCACTGTGCCCTAGGAGCATCGTGTCCAATCACATCGCATCTCCTGTTTCCCGTTCACAGTATATTCTGTCAACAAATCTAATTCTGTACATTTCAGGCTTCACTTGTAAAAATGTGGACATCTACCACTTTTATTTTGAATATATACAAACAAAAATGTAGCGCTTTCTATCAATGAGCCTTTGACAGCTTTGAGCAGTATAGTTTTGTTGCTGTAATAACATAAGCCAGAGACCAATATTTCTAAAACAGATGTGCACATTATAAATGCACAACTATATCCACTTTGTAAGGCAAGCAAACAAGCTCTGTTGAACTAGTAAAGGGAAAGAGAAGTAACAAAATATTCCTTTCCAACACTGCTGATGCCTTCTCACCCCCCTCTTTCCTTGTTCCTTGCCCCAAGAGCAACAGAGAGTAGAAAATAAGAACAGGGTGATGGGGGAAAATGCTGTGCTTTTGCTCCGCACAGCTTTCATGCTGTCCGAATATTACAGAAGTAATCAGTGTAATCAAAAATAATTAGAGCAGGGTGTAAGACTGCCAGTTCGACCAACTCAAGTTCCACTTAAACATCTCTGCAACTTTTAACTGTTGTTTCAACCCTGGTTGTATGTCGGTACAATTTATTCAAGGGATTTTAAATCAACCCTTTGAGCTCTAGGTTATTCTTAACTATTTTGTCAGACAAGTGGTTAAAAATAGACCAATTGCCTTAAAAGCTTGTAAAACATCAGCCCTGTGGTGCACAGTCAAGCTTTAACCCTTGGAGGTCCGCTGGCTATTTTGCCATTTTGTTAATTTTCTTTTGACAAAATAAACCTCTCAGAAAATGTTTACCATGCTCATGTTTGGTATAATTTTTTCAGCATTACCTCAACTTTATAAAATGAAAACTATATATTTTCTAAAGTTTCATTTACTGTATTAGAAATAGGGCCTCCAAAAAACACAACACCCCACAAAAATAGATTCTTAAAAATAATTATTTAAAACAATATATTGTCATTTTTAAAAAGAAAGTATAAAATGCTGAAATTATGAAAAAATACCAGTGCCAGTCCTGTGCAGCATGGTCCACTGTCCCCTATGTGTAACATTAATTTTTATATCAAATTAAAATGATCATATTTCCTGTTTTACTTGGCCTATTGACATCAGACAAAAACTGAAAGAAACCTTAAAGATCATGCTTTCCACATGAAGTGATTGCAATGTATAATGATCATGGACCCCTAAGAGCTACACATGTTATTTAAAGGACAACCTGAGCTCTAAGAATATGTGTGCTGCAGTAATGTGAACTGAACTTGTAACAAATTGATGGGTCAAAAGACAATGGAAAAAAAAAAAATTAACAGAAATTAAAACTCAGGGATTTTTATGTGTGACACACAGTAATCAATAACGACTTTGACTTTTTATGTACAAACTTGTTCTCCCATTTGGGGACCATAAAGTGAAAAATAATCATCCTGTGACAAAAAAAATCTTTGAAATATTCACATAGTTACAGAAAAAGTCATGTACCTTTTTTGTGTTAGCTCTATCTGCCATTTTCCAAAGCACTTTCTGTCAGCAGAGACACAGAGGGCTACATCACAGGCTTTCTGTCTCTCATTCTCACCAGTATTAGCTATTCAGGCCGTCTCCACCATGATCCAAGTCCTGATTTCTCAACTGGTAAGTATGGACCCAAAAAAGGGTCAAGAGCGTGCAACTGGTAAAAAAAATATGTCAAAAAAATCTTTGATGTGCTTTTATTTTGAAGGATGTGTCTCTGTTGCTGTGTTCCATCTCATCCCTTTTCCATCTCAAGTCCAAACTGTCCCAGTTTTCATTAAAAAACATTTGGTAATGACTGAAATATTTAAGATATTTGGATTGCAATTTGATGTCAAGTAGGGGGTGGTGGGTCCTGACACCAGACCAGTTGAAAACCACTGATCTAAGTGTAAAGACATGCACAGTTTCACCAGGCATGACGTACGAACAGAGCAGCCTGCCATTGGCTGTCACAGCCCATCAGAACGCATTGTGGCACTAGCCGTTAGCAGCAAAAACAATTAAAAATGGAATAAAAATGGTTTGAAAAACATTCACCATTGGAAGAACCAGTGTGGATTAAATCTTTAATCTTTGGATAGTGTCTTTGGAACAGCAAATGACACACTGCAAGAGGAAAAGTGGCTGTGATTTACTAGCCTGACACACCAGACACATCTGACACATCTACTGCATGGATTTATTTCACATTCATCTGGGAAATGTTCCATAGAAAGCATTTGAAAGGGACGTTTACCATGTTTCCTCCTGTTCACCTCAGAGTTCTCTGGTTCTCTCAGCTTTTGTTAGTTACCTTCCTTGTCAGATTTGCTTTGTTGGCTTTTTCCCACTCTGAAGTTAAATCAGATTTCAAATATTTATCATCTAAACCTGTAAATAAATTCTTCCCCTCCAGTACTAAGTAATCACTCTCTTTGCTGCTCCAGATTTTGGACAAAGCATGCTTTGTGTGGCAGTTACCTCCACAGACAGCACAGAAATAGGAGAGAGATGTGTTTTGTTATCATTAAGTCCAAGGAATCAGCAGGAAGAGGCTTCAACCTCAGCCATGATAGCAGCATTGAGAGGCTGTATGTAGACACAGTGATCAGTGGACTAAATACAACCACATCAATCACAGCATTGCTCACGTGCTGTTTAGCAAGTGTTATATTCATCATGTTGGTCATACCCATACGACAAAACGCTATCTCCAAAAATATCTGTAGCTCCCCCTACTGGCTGGCTAAATAAAAGTGGCTGACACACACAGACACAGTACTTGCGTGTCTGGTTTTTTTGCTATATTCTATAAAACATTGCATTAAACACCTGAGTGAAACTGAGCCATGTGGTCAGCATACCTGAGGTGTGGAACTCTGTTTTCTGTACTTCAGGTCCTTCAGCCTGATCCGAGTTTTCAGATTTCAGCTCTGTGCCAAACACTGGAAGAGAAAACACAACCAATAGGAAACTTAACATCTGCACTCAGCCGTCACCTGTGACAGTGGAAATGAAGGATCTTCCTCTCCTAAGGTCAAAGGAAACTGCTTTTTTCCCACGCTGATAAACTTTGACTTTCAGCACGAGCAAAAAGAGAAACTCTGAGAATAGAAGAGAGGACGTCCTTTTTCGGACATCTGGTAAACACTGCGGCTTCCCACACAGACAATCTGTATTAAATTAAGTTCCTGAGTGATACCCAAGTTTGTGGAAAGGATGTTTAAATTAGACTCCAGCAGAGAAAAATAGAACAAAATAAGGAGAAAGTTTGGGTTGTGCTCTTTTCTGAAACTAAAACTAGACTAAACCAACAGTCCAGGTCTAAAATAACCTGCTTATAATCCTGAACAGCTGACACCTTAGTGTTTAGACTACAATCCCTCTGCAGGCCAAAGCAACCTGAATCTGAATCTGAAAGTTCAACCAAAACTAGACCCACTGCCTGGCAGCTTTATGCCTCTGCAAGGTATCCAACTGCCATTTCCTGTTGTGAATTTTTTTAAATGTTATAAGCATGGGCTGTCCATGAGACCTCCAAACCTGATTAGTTCATCCTTGGGTTAGTGTGAGCATTCGTGCAAAGTTTGAAGAAAATCCCCCAAAGGGTTCTTAAGAACAATGGCCTGGAAGGCAAGGGATTAACCTGAGGCCCAATGTCCTTGACCCCCTGACTTCCAAAACCAGATCACTTCATCTTGAGTCATGGCAAACATTTATGGTACGAACACATGGACAGACGACCTACAGCTTCAGCTGTCACCGAAGCAAAAATAATCAGAACTGTGCATAAAGGCTTTAAGAGTAAATGCATGATTTCTATCAGATAAATAGTTATATCAATAATTCAAACTCATCAGTGAATGACCATATTTGACAATAGCACTGCTGACAGAAAGTGGCAAAAAGCTTGTTTAAAAAAAAATCTCCATCCATCCATCATGGGTGTCCTGTTGCCTGTATATCCAGGAGCTTATCTACCTGTGTCCTCACAGTTGTGTCCTCCATGTCCTGGACAGCAGCGCCACAGGAGAGCAGTGATGATCCGATGCTTCTGCCTGTAGACCGGCCGGGTGGACAGCTTGTACCTGCACACAAAAACACACATTATAAATCTATTCCTTACAGTATTTTAAACAAACCTGAAGTGAGAGTGAGAGAAATGATCTCAGATCAGAGTTCTGCTACTCTCAGGGTCAGAGTGAAACAGAAGCTGGCAGTGCTCTGAGGTTCCCCACCTCCATTTGATGATTGGCTTTTTAGTAGTTATCCCTTTATGTCAACTTTAACACACCGTAATTTCAATTTTTAAAAGTTGGGATAAAATCTTGTTGTTAACATGCATCCCCTCCTCTCTCTTCCTGCTTCTCCCCTACCCCTTACCCCCCTAACCATTTCCAGCATGCAGGTATCTGCCTGTAAAAGAGAAGGCTTTCCTCATAACTTTAACCAGAATAAATATTGCTAGTGCTAAGCTGATGCCTCATATCCATATACGAAGTATTGCTATCAAAAAATGGAACTGCACTCATGAGGATAAACCCATGTGGTTACATACTAAAAGCTGGGTTTTCAAGCACAACTGCTGTAAGTTTCCAATCAGTGACATCTTCAGTTCATTGCTTGCTACTGATTGAAGTGCACTTGTTTTTGCAAAGGAGTCATAAATTATTAGCTTAAAGGGTGAGCAACGCATTAACTTTAAATTTTTGGTGAAATCAAACAAAACAGAAGCTGAATCTTTTGGTACATTAACTGAGGTGTATGAGGAACACTACATGCCACGTGCACATGTGTTTGAATGGCACAAAAGATTCTGTGAAGGCAGAGAGGATGTCCAAGATGAAGTCCAATCCTGAGTTTCTGTCAGCCGGCATTTGCCGACCATTGGCCGGTAAAAAGGGCGGAAGTCCGGCAGATTAAAATAAAACCGGTCAAAATGTCCAGCAGAAAACATGAAAATGGCCAGATAAGGAAACACTGAATACTTGCATATTATATTTTGTGTGACCTAGAAGATATGGTGGGAGAATGTATTAATATAAACTAAAGTTGCCTAATCTTACTACCTCTACTGTCCTGCGGTGCTGGGGTTGTTTATCTCCTCAGACGGCAAGCACATGGCTAATTATGTATGCACAATGACATCAAAGCAAATCTTTCTCTCTGTGTGAACTCAGTATTGCTGGGGACTATGCAGGGACAGTGGGAAAGTTTGACCAGAGCTTTCTCGTAAAGCAGAATTTTAATCTCAGTGAGGTTTTCCTGGTTAACCAAAGGCTTAATATCATCAGCGGTATGGAGGGATTTAGTGTCATCGCTGTGAGTAATGGAGAGGTTGAAACAAAGGGAATTGCATAGCTGAGCGTCGTAAACACCGATGCAGCAGCAGAGAGAGGAGGCCTACGCTGGACAGAGTTGTAGTGGACTTCACTAAACTACCTATGACCAATCCTCAGATAAAGTTGGATTGTAGTCAACACAGATTCACATCATGCAGAACGGCATGGACCGCTTGGAGCTTATAACGCAGGCTCTGTCTCTCTTCAGAGAGGTTACAGTTATACCATCATGAGGACTGATATTAGCAGCTGACGGTAAGACTCATTTTTCATTTGAAATGTAGAGTTCTAACGCAGTGTCCAGTTAACAGAGCCCTTTTGATATGTGTTTAGATGCTTCGTTGTTGTCGGTGGAGGAAGGTATTTGGCTGCTGCAAGCTGCAAAGTTATGATAGCGGCCAATGTGCTAACAGGCTAATGGTGCTGATGGGAAGCTAATGGTTGTTGTTTATGAGTTTAACGTGGGCGTATATTGTGTAACTGACTGCGTGTGTAAGGAAAAGCGCGCAGCTTTCATTTTGATACTTTAAACCACTTACACAAAAAAATAAGAGAGAGATTTCTGCGTTTTGCTGCTGTTAATGCAGCAAAATAATGTTAAAGCAAATGTCCGGTAGTTGTTCTAAATGGACGGAATTCTTGAGGACCGCTGGTTGTTTTGACCGGGGACAAAAAGGTCTAGCAGAAACGCTGGTCCAGTCACATCAAAAATCACTCATAACATTCAACAAAATGAAAAAAATGATCAACAACTCGTTAAAGATTGATAGAAGAAATGATCTCCATTGATAAAGAGACAGTTTGGCAAATTTTGCATGAAAATTTGAACATGACAGAAGTGTGTGTCAAAGTTGTCCCAAAGCTTCTGACTCATGATCAAAATGAAAAACACAAGCAAACTTGTAGAGACATTTTGGAACAAACAGAAGGAAACCTACATTTTTTTAGGAAGTTGCTCAACTTTTTTAGATTTATTTTTGGGCTTGTTATGACTTTACTGACAGTGGAGGACAGTGGATAGAATCGGAAACAGGGATGAGAGAGCTGGGGAGAGTCTTGTGGGAAAGCGCCACAGGCCAGATTCGAACCTAGGCTGACCATGTACATGGGGCGCGCCTTAAACCACTAGGCCACCTGCACCCTGACGTTGTTCAACTTTAAGGCAAATTATCATCTGACGCCTTAGCCAAAAACACATGCACTTAAATCAGTGAACTAAAGACTTCACTTATTAGAAACTTACAGCAGTTGCGCATGCATTTTTTTTTGCCTCCCACTGTAATATTTTTGACCAGAATGTGCCAAGAGTTTGTAGAAAAAAATGAACTTTTGAGGTCAATTTCGGAGATACCATAAGGCAGGATGCAAGTAAACAAGGGGCTAGCTAGCTAACAGGGTACACTGAGTCATATATTTATCAGCTTCATATGAAACACTGTCATAGTAATCACTTTGATATGAAATATATCATGACTTATCAGTCAATATTTGGAGCTGTCAGATCATTTTGGCGGTTTTAATTATATTTATCATTTTAAGGGAAAATGTTCTTTATTTGTGATTAAATTATGAGCGTCTATTAGCATGACTCTTTATTATATTAAATCCAAGAGTCCGGTCTAGGCCTGTCCTCTTTGTAAAGTGTCTTGAGTTAGCTTCGGTTATGAATTGGCACATATGAATACAAACAAGGATCGATTGATTAATTGATCAGTCTTAACCCTCTGAGCCCTCAGCTATTCTTTAACTATTGTGTCTCTCCTGGACTTTTTGTCTTTAGAAGCTTATAAAACATCAACCCTGTGTTGCACAATCTCTAAACATCCTTGGCTTCAGGATAACATGGGCTTTAAGAATATTTGTGCTGCAGTAATGCCACTGAAACTGTAAAAAGTATGTATTAAACACAGTTAAAAAATAATGAATAAGAAAATTTTTGCACAAACTTCTTCTCCCATCTCCTTGAGACCAAAAAGTTAAAAAAATAAACATTCTGTGACAAAAAGTCTTCAAAACGTTCACATTTTTACTAAAAAGTTCTTGCGCTTCTGGGAATTTGAGTCATTATTCAAAGCGTTTCCTGTCTGCAGTGACTCTTAGGGACAGATTACAGCCTCTCTGTGTCTTTTTCTCTCTATCATGAGTCATTCTGGCTCTCTTCTTCAGTTTCTGAGTCTGTGCTTATGCGCTGTGCAGCAAAGCACGATGTGAAACATTCTGCCATTGGTTCTCATGGCCACGGCCACAGTCACAATGCATTCTGGGATGCAAGCAGAAAATATGGCAGCAGGCTAACTTGCTAGCTGCTGTAACAATTGAAAAAGGGATAATAAATAGATAAAAAGACATCCAATATCAGAGTAACTGGTGTGGATTAAATCTTTAAAAACTCCAGAAAGTCACCCAAGAGTCAGACTCACTCCAAAACATTCTGTAAGAGCTACAAAGGCATGAATAGTGTAATTAGAACAGCACAATGGAGGGCTTTCAGAGGAAAGAAACAAGTGGCCACAATTTAAAATTTATCTAACTTCAAATAACACATACTCAGAGGGTTAAAGGCCAAAGTCCAAAAAGTTTTAAGCAAAACAAGTGATAAGCTGAAGTGATATTTTTTCTTTACAAAGTGGTGTACAATGAGCGTCTCCTCAGTTAAGTCTAGCTCATGTGAATCCTCTACATTTTCATGATCATACTTTCACACTTCTTACTAACAGCACAGGATGAATGTAGGGTTTTAAATTACATACTTTATAAATTGCTCTCACTATGTAGTTTTTAGAACTTTTACCACCGTAAAGAGCATACTCACATGACCAGCTGACAGTCGGGCGTCCCACTTGGACAGGGGCTTTGAGACTTGACTGTGTACTCCTCTGACCCACACGCTATCGCCGTGGTAACCACACGCTTCTGCACGAATGCACACCAATTACTGCAACACACAAACACACAGGGTCAGGATGCTGATGCTGGGTGATAGCACGTCCACAGTGTTTCAGGAAAACAGATGAGATCATTAGGCAAAACTGGAGTCACGAAATGTGCACACACACACACATTAACACACATAAACACAGTATTAAAATGCTGCTGAAATTCACCCGTGATTGTTGGTTGCCTCCTCACTGACCACCAACAATTCAGTGAAAGAAAGTTTGACATTTGGGAAAGAATCTGATGAGTGAATTGCACCAACCTGCTGAGAACAGAATGTACAGTTTTTAAGAATAAGGGTTTACAGAAGAAAAGAGACACAGCCCAAACAAAAGATAGACAACAAAACGACCAACAGATAAGGCCCCCAAACAACATCAACAGTAAAAGAACCTACAGATAAAACCCAAACATGCATTCTCAAACATAACAAGAACATACACAAAACATACACCATCATATATAAAACCACAGCTAGGAGATAAAGACTCCAATATAGACTAACAGAATAAAAATAAAATTGAAGGATATCAACACAAAGTCAACTAGTTGAAGAGACAAAAATCCACTAGACATGAACAACATAAACTGAGTAACACAAAGCACCACAAAAAGACAAGCTGTACTGTCTTAAAAGCATTTTGAGCATTTTTGAATGGTATTCAAACTAAAACTAAAACACATAAAATTTCATTATATGCAGATGACGTGCTTTTATTTATGAAAAATCCATCTGAATCAATAACAGATTGGCAGTACCACTTGCAAAGAGCAGCAGTATCGATCTGTCGGAATATTTACCTTTTACGGTGGCTGAAAATGGATTTAAATATTTAGGCATCTTCATCCCACCAAAGCTATATAATTTAATAAAATCCAATTTTTTACCTGTCATGACTAAAGTTAAATCAGATTTGCAGAGGTGGATGAACGTCCTTCCTCGTCTATTATACCCAATACAGATGCTACCTGCCTGCATTCCCTCAAAGATGTTCAAATCATTACAGAATGCAAATAGAAGCTTTGTTTGAAAAAATAAACGTCCAAGGATTCAATTAGAAAAGCTACAGTATCCTATTAGAAATGGTGGGTTAGCCCTACCTAATTTGTTGTATTATCACTGGTCGCCACAACTGAGATTTGTCACAGAATGGGTTAAAGATGGACAGGCCTGTTTCTCTGACTTACAAAGTATAGGTTAAGATAGTGTGTCATAAGCTGATATTCCCTTTGTATGCTTCAGGAAATTACAAAAAAAGTCAATAATAATTTCATTGTTAGAAATGTATTACAGTCTGAGTTTTATACAAAAACACTGTGGTTTAAGCCAATATTCTTTGTAGCACCTGTTGCCAACAATCCTGATTTTGAATATTCGTGTATGGATGTGGGGTTTTGAGATTGGAAGGCTGCTGGCATTCTGTCTCTGACTTGTATCAGGGTAAGACATTAAAGTCCTTTCAGCAATTACAGGAAGAATTTAATTTTCTTCGTACACACTTCTATCGGTATCTACAAACTAGAAATCATCTGAACTCAATATTATAATACAGAAGTGGAATGAAGCATATGCTACTTGACATTGTTATGAAAAAAGCAGCAACACTTAAAAAGAAAGTGATTGTATATATGATCAGCTGATAATAAATGCTAAGATCACAATGAATATGAAAGAAAGCTGGGGCTTTGGTGAACAACTTGATGATCAGACCTGGTGCAAAGTGTTGTACAATGCGAAAAAGATTACAAGGTCAGATAAATCACATAAAACACAGTATAAGATTATTAATAGATTACATGTTACTCCTCAAATAGGGAGTAAATATGACAATTCATGCTCTGCAATTTGTAGGAAATGTCAAAAAGAAGTAGGTTCACATATCATCTAATATGGTCAAGTCCAGTCATAACAACTTCCTGGTCCTCTGTTCATCAAGAGACTGAAAAACATCTTAACATCAGAATAGGAATGGATCCAAAACTCCAGGTCTGACCTAAAAGGAAAACTGCTCAGTGTCATGCTGTATGCAGCACACCTTTCATTTCTACATGTCTGGCTTGATGGACACCCACCATCATCATCAGTTTGGTATGATAAATTATAATCAGTCCTTCTGTATGAGAGGTTATCAAATGTACTACAAGGAACCCTTGATGAATTCCTAAAAGAGTAGCCCCCCTTAATGTGTTCTTGATAACGAGTGGTCAGCAATTACTTGTATTGGAGAGGACTGAGCTCAATATGCTCAATTATCATTTGTTTATTATTCATTCCCTTCTGTATATTCACTCATTAACTTATTGTCCCCCTTATTATTGTTTATTGTATTTTGTCACTTGTCCTCTGTATTAAATGTTGTTTTATGTTATTTGAATGTTAAAAACTTAAATAAAAAAACAACAAAAAAGCATTTTTTTTCCAACCATCTTTGTGAAAGATTTTTTCATGGTTAGGAGATAAATAGTCAAAGGGATGTTTCAGTGTTTTTAAAGCTGAGTCACATTAAATACTAGCAATTGTAGCAGCACTACCCTCCAGTGATTTCAGTGTTGTCCCTTTAAGAGGACTCACTACACAGATGGGGTCTGGCCAAGCAGCAGTCTTCGGTCCTGAAAAATGAAGCCAATGCGGAAGTACAAAAAGTTGCAATACAACCTCCCTTCACACTGACTGGTGCGTCTCATTTGATTGACAGATAGCTTGACAGGCAGAAGCTACCTATTTGTCGACTAGAATGCTAGCTAGCTAGCTGACAGGAAGACAAGCTCAGTGGGCGGGCTCTTGTCTGCCATTAGGTTGATTCAAAGTTCTGTTGGGACAGCGATTTCAATATGGAGCCCGCCGCTTATTTGCTTCAAAGCAGTTTGAGTCTGCATATTGTAAGCAGACAGCTGACGTCACACAGGCTTTGTCCAATTCTTTCTACAGTCTTTGGGTCTAGCTGCAGACTGAACATCTCCTCACATTAAACTTTTGGAATAAAACCAGATTAAACGTTCATTTAGGGTTAGGTTAGGATAAGGGTTAAGGTAGGGGTTAGGATAAAAGTTAAACATTAAAAACCTGAAAAAAAACTGATTAAGAAATGTTTAACAAAGTTGAGTAAACAGTCTGCTTACAGGAGAACACTCTAATGCAGGAAAAGTCGCTCACAGTGCTCCATTTACTGCATAAGCCATGTTACCGGCCTCAAGATTGCACCTTGAGAACGGCTGAAAACAAAGACAGGAAGTCACACAGTTGTTTGTGTAGCTTGTTCTGTTTATTAACAATAATGTAAATATTCTCACATACAAACTAGAATGGCCGTCTGAGGGGGCAGACCCACGCCTAAGCAGCGTCAGTAAGGAACTCTCACTCCCATTGATTACTATGGTGTTCAAAATTTCTATGTCTGAGAAAAACTGAATGGGAGCACGGATCATCACCAAAATCTAATCGAGTCTTCCCTGTCACTATCCCAATATTCCCTGAAAGTTTGGTGAAGATCCGACTTTCCCTTCTTGAGTTATCTTGTACACATACAAACAAACAAACAAACAAACAAACAAACAAACAAACAAACAAACCCCCTGCCGATTTCATCAGTGTGGGTAATTAGTTCTTGAGTCTTAAACAGTACCGTGCAAAATCCCTATAAACCCACTGCTAAGGTAAGTATTTCTTAGTGGACCACAAAACAAACAAAAAAAAAAAGCTTTAAGACAGTGAACTCCCTGCTAACTTATCAATACACACTTAATAAAACCTTCCTTTTGACAATGGATCGCGCATAATATAGGCTATGCTAGTGTTAATCACCTTCAGTAATAATTGACCTATGGCTAAGTCCCGCCCTCAAACGCGATGAGCCAATCACAGTGCGTATAGCCGTTCCATACAGTCGGACATCTGCTGCCTGGACATCCATTGAATTGAATGGGAGAAAGTCAGTTTTCGTCCGGTTTTATGAGGTTTTTTTTTTTTTTTTTTTTGAGATTTTAAGTTTTAAAATGGTCAAACAGTGTTCATGGGGTACATGCGACTCCAGCACAAGGTATCCTGAGAGGCTGGGCGACGGAGTGTTTTTTTTTTACCCTTTCCTAAGCCACATCTAAACCGAGAAAAGTGTTTTCTCTGGATAAAGTTGCGCAGTAGATCTCAACATCAACTCAACATGGATTAAAATTAACAAGGATGTCTACATCTGTTCTAAGGTAAGCCAAGATCGTATTTGAGGCAGCATATTGTCACTTTGCAGGAAAGAAATATAAAGTTATCTTTAACATCTCTGACGTTAGCTAATGTTAGCCAAAGTTAGCCTAACGTTAGCTCCTAGTTGCATTGTTCATTGTGTCACGTTGTTTGTTGGGAGTTCATTGACATTGTTTGTTCTAGTTTTTATCCTGTGGTGATCGTACATCATTGTTAGCTGTTGTCCAAAGGGCTCTAGCTAAACTAACGTTAACTTCTAGAGCTTAGCTTCATGAACTTATCTGTAATAGCCGAGATAACAAAGGTTGGCGAACGTTATGCTGAATGATTTAATGTAAATACTGTAGCACCAAACTAATGGAGAGAAACTCTTGGTAAAGATGGTAAAAAGGCCGTTATATTTTCTCATATTTTGAGCCAAAAACTTTAACTTCAGTGGCACTTTGATGCCGATCCTCTATCTTGTGGTCTGAGATTGTGATGGCAACGAGATGCGGTAAATTTTGGCTTGTAACTGAAGCTTTTTTTTTTTCATCGACCTTCTCAACAATAAAATGATTATTAGATCTCTCCAACGCGTAATTTAGACCCTTTTGGTGTCTTCTAGATGATGTGTGATTTTTCTGTCTCCAAAAATCACCAATAGCCTCCTTTGAAATGTCTCCTACTGTGACACCTGCCATAGCGCCTGTCACTGAATGTTCATTGTTCATCCGAGTGAGTGGAGGGGGCGTGGCTTAGCCATAGGTCAATTGCTGCCAAACTTATCCCTAACATCACATCCTTGAGCCTATGTGACATTTACTACTTCATCTTATCATTAATTTACTTTAGCAACAACTTACTGTAGCTTCTACACATTGACTAAAACACATACATGAACAGTGTGCAAGCTATGCACTTGAGTTTACATTGCAATATGGCTACAGCCTACAAGCACAAAGCTAACATATTAGCTTGAAAAAAAAAATAGTGGCTAATATAATCTTAAACTCACAGTTAACAACGTTCTATAATCACCCAGTCACTTTTGACATTTCTCACATAGCTTATGAATTAACCTGCTGGTATTCTGCACATTTTAAGTGTGCTTTTATATGCTTTTAACAGTTTACTAACCTGAGAACAAAGACAGGAAATCACAGAGTTGCTTGTGTAGCTTGTTCTGACGTTTTTATCGCCTCCTGGCTCTTTTACTCTTAGCCAGAACTCAGACTTCTTGTTACTGTGTGCAGAGCACCACCTCCTGGACAAACTCAGTATAGCACATAAGCTCAACAGATGTCAGGTTGAGTGAATTTTCCTTTAAAATATTCACGAATTTACACAAACAACTGCGACATTTTACTTTTGTGTTCATGACTTTTTAATCAACTTGTTAATTTAAATGAAATGCAATTTCAAGATTTGTACAGCTACATAGAAAATGTAGCTAAATTAAAGGCTAAAAAGCAGCTACGTAAGCCACGTAGCTATGACCTCTATGTATATATGTTAGCTTTAGCTACATATGCTAAAGCTTACTTTGCTAACTAAGCTACATTAGCTTATGTATTAATGTTGTGTATGTAACTAGCATAGCTATGTTAGCTTTAGCTAAGGGTAATGAAGCTAAAGCAGGCCACCTGGATAAGACCTCTCTGTTTTATGTATGAAATGTTGCTTTGACTGTAATGTTTTTAGTGTGATTGTTTCATTAATGTAACTGCCAGACTTTGTTTATGCATAAAGTTTAATAAAAAATGTTGTACTGGCAATGACAGCACTTGTTTTCTGAAATAACACCTGTTGCATTTCAGAAAAAATGTTCTAGTATTGATATAATGACACATCTGGTCAGTTATTTCTGTAGTCTTTGCTGTTTTTATATTTTCTGTTTGTTTCTGTGGCTGTGTCAGTCACAGCAGATATTATAGTTACTCTGAGTTTGCCATTGTTCTGGTTTGTAAATAAGCAAAGACCCCACTGTACCGCATCTTCTGTATGTGACCCTGATGGTATATGTGTGTGTTTGCATGTGTGTGATTGTGTGCTTGTTTGCTGTTGGACTGTTTGTCTCAGTACTTCCTGTCTGTGGACTCTGGCTGACAGTGTCACCAACAGTTCAGCCTCACTTTCATGTCTCACAATCAGCCCTTTGTTTCTGAAGAGACTCCTCAAACACAAACTCAACGCTCAACTGTAAGTCAGCAAACACACACAGAAATCCCACTGATCTCCTTCCTGTTTATCATCGTCGCCATCTTGGACCAACCAGATGGACTCAGGCTGACTAGATAACCTCTGTCCCTTATATGAAAAAAAGTCAGGCTGTTAGCCTTGAACTTCCAGAGCAGCTGAAAGTTTGATTTTCTTCTCATCTTCTTCCTCTTGATAAAACATGATTTAGGAGGACACTGATGCACTGGTTTTAATGGTTGAGCTCTGTATTTCCTAGCATAGTACCAGGATCATGGGGAAATAACAAAGTCCACACCTTTAGGGCACAGGAAGCAGTGGATGTATCGACTATGCATGGCCTATGGCAGGGGTTCTCAACCTTTCAGCCCACGACCCCCAAAATAAAGGTGTCAGCGACTAGGGACCCCCACTGTACCTGAAGGAAGCTGAACACAGTCATGCACATTCAAGAATAGTCATGTGGAGACAAGGCAATGGAAAAATGGCCCAGCCAAATTGGGGGCCAGCAAAATCATGGTCCATTGTAAAGTTAGGCTGTGGTATTTTATTTTTGGCATGCATCATAACCACTCTTGTCAAAGAAACAAATATTTTCTTTTAATTCATTCAATGTAGTAAGTAGCCCTCTTAAAAATGTAAATTCTTTTGTTTAAAACAGACTGAAAATACATTAAAAAAAAGCTAAAATGGGTTAATAATGGCAAAAAATGCTGGGAACGGTGGTGAAATTGGAGTTTAAAAGTAGCAGAAATGGGTTAGAAGTGCCATAGATTGGATAAAAGTGGAAAAAAATAAGCAAAAATGGGTTAAAATGGCAACAACTGGCATATTAAGTGGTAAAAGGGGATTCTAAAAGTGGCTTAAGTGGTGCTTAAGTGGCACAAATAGCTGAAAATGGGTTGAAAAACTGATATAAACTGGCAATAAAGGGTTAGCTGAGGCAGAAATAGGCAGAAATGGGTTAAACTTGCAAAAATTGGCATATTAAATTGTGAAATGTGGAGTAAAAAGTGGTGAAGAGGGCTTTTTAGTGGCATCTATGTTTAACAGAGCCAACAATAGGCAGAGAGTGTCAAGATTTGGTTTAGAAGTGACAAAAACAGGCAGGAAAAAAGTAGTGGAAAGGGTTTAAAACTGACAAAAAATAGGTTTTAAGTGGCAAAAATGTGTTACCGTTGGCAAAATTGGTGGGAAAAAAGTGCTGACAACGGGTTGAAATCTGGGAAAACTGGTGTAAAGTGGCAACAGTGAAAATTAAAAATGTTTCTAGTTTTTTTTAAGGCATTTGCAGACCCCCTCTCAGTGTCTCGTGGCCCCCGGTGGGGGGTTGTGCTGAATGGTATCATCTCTATAACACCATCCAGTAATCACATCAGTCCTCTCCTTCAGCGGCTCTGCTGGCTCCCAGTCAACTAACACATCAACTCCATCAAGTGAGAGCGCTGACTTTAATCGTCTAGCCAGCTAATCAGGCACATCCTCAGTCTCTACATGTGAAAAACTTCCCTGACAGGGAAAATCTTTGTGTCGTTTCCTCTGGTGTCGTTTCCTGTGAAGAGCCGTGACATCAATGATTCAGAGAGGGCAGGAAGATCCTCCTCATCCTGAGCCACTGTGCAGTTGATCTATTAGGATCCAGACCACAAATACGCCTCAGAATAAACACACAAACCAGACATGAACACCCACAAGAATGTTTATTCATGATAAACACTGGGACTCAGGTTGAGAAACTTCCATATAATAGCACGATAGTTCAGCATTTTACACCTTGATTAAGCTCAGAACTACAAGTACTAGAACTTCCTTGCCTTAAAAACACACCAAAAAAAAAAAACAAAAAAAACAAAACCAAAAATAAAAATCAAAAACAAGAGAAAGGGTCTAAAATCAAACATTTTTACAAAATTTTTGTTATGCAGGACCATCACATATTTACTTAAGTGGTCATAACCACGATGGAATAACTTTTTGCTCCCCGGATGATAAATTGATTTAGAGGAGTGGTTCCCAACTGGTCCAGTCTCAGGACCCACCAATATCTTTAAGGATCAAATCACAGCCCAAATTAAAAAAAAAAAAAAAACATAAAAAATGCAGGTTTAGTAAACAAAAATGTTACACTTAGGCTTTTGGAGGAACATAATTTATGACAGGAAAAAGACAGGACAAAACTGACATGGGTTACATCCCCTTTCCCCATAATAACTATTTTCCAGAGATCTTGAGAAATTACTTCATTTTCTTGGTTTAAGCAGTTTTTCTATTGCAAGAAAAGGAGATAAATTAGTGTAAATGTAAATAAACATTTACCCATTATTACAATAAAAAAGGGTAAAATAAAAGGTATGGATACATGCTCTTACCATTTTTTACCATTACACATCTGTGACCCAGGAAAAACTACTCTGTGACCCACTTTTGGGTCCAAACCCACCAGTTGAGAACCACTCATTTAGAGGAAGGTGATGCATTTGGTGACCATTTTTGGTTTGGCACAAACATTGTATATTGGATTGGATTCCCTGTGATTGACCAAATTCTTAACGACCAATTAATCGATCATCGATTAATTGCTCCCATCCCTAATCCAGTCTTTGACAGAGGCTAAGCAGTTATGGAGAGATAAGAGCTGATTGAGGGAATGTGGTTAAGCATAAAAATAAATCTGAGTATCATCAGCATAACAGTGATATGAAACATCCTCAGACTGAATAGACTGCCCAGCGACAACATGTAGAGGGAGAAAAGGATTAGTCCAAGAACTGAACCCTGGGGAACTCCACACAGCAGATGAGGAAACAGGATTGTTAATATAGACCTTAAAATGTCTATTATTTAAATGAGATTAAAAAAGGCTGAAGGCTATCGAAATCTCATCTTGGGAAGATCTCGGAGAGATTCCCAACAAACCGTTTTCATCAGTTTACACTCGAATTTCAAGCTTACTGGCACATACGTTTATCTTGCGGTTTGAAAAACTGCATACGTGGAGTATGGACACCCAACATTGTGACTTAATATTTATGTTTTAAAAATCAGAAAAGTATAATACCCCCTCTTTAAAGTAAAATGGCATGATTGATGGTGTCAGTGCTGCAGTTAAATTGAGAGGGACTGAATTGAATATTGACTTTTGTCTGCCTGCAAAAGCGGATGGTTTGTGACTCATAGCAAAGCTGATTTTACGAATTTTGAAGGGATTATGTCACAGGAACAAGACGGGGGACTAATCTGCTCATTTACTGCTCATTTTTGCAGTAAATAGCCAAGAACCACCAAGCCCAGTTTAACTACAAAAGTTCACAGAGTCCTAAATCACAATGTTTGTTTTTTTCCCCATGACCAATTATTTATAAAATGTAAAAATGCATTTTAGATGTTAAAAACCATGTACTCAACCTTTAATTACTTAAATTGTAGGTATTTTGGTTTTTCAGTTCCCATGGGCATAATACAAATCCTGTACTTGGCTAAAATACTAAATTAAAAGTTGTTTTTTGTTTCATACAGAACCTTAGTCTCTTGCATCAAATATTGTATCCTTGAAAATGACATTTTGACGTTTTCATTTTCTACATTGTGATTATTATAACATCCAGTATCTCCTTAAGGAAAGTCTAAATCTGACCACACATAAGTCTCAGGAGGACGTCAGCCTGGTCTCTGCTTTATACCACAGCTCTCCACCTCTGACCCTTGACAAGCGTGCTCCTGATAAATGTTTGTATAGGGTATAATTAACAGTGAACAGGGTCAGCTGAATACAAACACACCTGCAGGCTGCTGCAGGTCAGAGCACTTTCATGCAGAGGTGAACTTAAAAACATCAGGAGTGAGCCGAGGACAGATCGGAGGGCACTGGATCAACTTCAGAGAGTAAATCTCTAATCTTCACCTTTAGGTTAATCCATCCTGTCAGGCTGAATTCTGGGCACCAAATTGCATCAATTAAAGCCTTTATATTTTTCTGACCCATATTCTTCCTTCATGTGATGCAGCTTATGCTCAGATGTGTCCTCTTATGATCTCATTTAGTCCGATGTAAACTAGCTTTATTGTGAGAGCAGAATTATGGGCAACCTGTGCAGCAGAGTTCGATTCAGGAGTTCACCAAGTTAAGTCCAAACAGAAGAAAACTCCTCTGGGATCTTTCACTGTCTGATATCACGCCTTATTACCAAATTTAAAGAGGAACATGATGTACATTTTCTCAATTTACAGCATAGGTGGAAACTAATGTGATGGTATATTCATGTTGGATCATCTAAAGCCCTCTTTGATGCTCCCTGACTGTAGAGGAGATTAATTAAATCCAGGAGTTACCTTTTTTAATGAATGACTGTCATTTCTAATGTGAAAAATGGCCCTCAGTCCCACAATGCAAAGAAACAGGTTTTTCATATTGTCATCACGTTTCAATGTTAAGATTCCTGCATTCAAGTACACACTTTAGTCACAACAATTCTATTCAATTCAAACTTCATTTGGTCAATACTTGACATTATCTTGATAGTTTTTCCTAAGGCAGGGGTGTCCAAACTATGGCCCGGAAGCCAAATGTGGCCTGTCGTCCATTTTTGATTGGCCCGAGACTAAATCTAGAAATAAAATGAAACATGGCCCAAGAGATGATAAAGCTTGTGCAAAATAGTATTACACTTTTTAGTTCCAGCATGTTGATTCTGTAAACAAACATTTTGACAAGAAGATATATTGATTAATAATGTCTTGATAGATTATTGCAGCAAATAGCAGCGCCAATAGCATTTTAGAGGCGTAACCAGTGGTAGCTGGAGCCCAAAAGGGCCCCCGAAAATCTGATTGGCTCCCCCAAATCCTGAAAATGACTGTCTATTTACCTTGTCAGCCATTAACAAGCCATTTAGGTGTATTCCTCATTTAGGTGAGGAATATGAAAGTGGCCCCACTATTGTTATATATTAATGTATGAGGCCCTCAGTGGAAAAAGTTTTGACACCCCTGGCCTTAGGTGTTAAAAGGCCCAACGCTGACAAAACAGATTTGGTCAGCAAATTCACGGCTGCTTACACAACAATGGGACTTGTGAAACTTGTCATGTTACCACCCTGAGCAGAGCATTGAAGATGTCTGAGTCACAATAAGATGTGGAAACAAGATGACAGCCATTTATGCAACATAAGATACCCATCACTGATGGACCAACAGTTCTAGTCCCAGAAAAGATCAAAGTATGAGACTGGTCTGGGTGTTAGGGAGGTCCCTGTTCATTTCCTGAGTACTGATGAAAGATCTATATCCTGGCCAAGACAAGCAGCAGCACATTCACAGAGTTACAAACATGAAACATTCAAACATAACAACATTGCAAAACACAGATCAACTAATCCCAAGTCAACAGATCAGAAAGTCATCAGTCAAAACATCTACATCCTGATACATCTTCCTCCAATGCCTTCAATCTACTTTTAAAACAATTTAAAGATACCAGCTCCCCAAGACATACTTTTTAATGCAGAAGATTCCAGGCTGTAAGAGCAGCGTACCTGAAACACTTTTTACCCATCCCTAGACAGACCATAGGCACCAGACAGAGGTGGACAAAGTACAGGACTGTTATAGTAAAGTAAAAGTACAGGTACTCTGGTTAAAATTATCTTAACTACAAGTAAAAATCTACTCAAGTAAGGCAATGCATAATGGTGAGGATTACACTCTACATGCCCTTTAAGAACAAAAAAACCCCAACAGAGATCACTATACAACAGACAACATCCAAACACAAATAAAACACATCCAAACACTCTGCCCACACATCCCCAAAGATTAGTAATCACAGTGGGTGGAGCTCAGATCAATTGACTCTTCATAGAGTTGAACTGGTGGATCAACACTGTCAAATAACTCCAACTACTGTTGTAGTACTTGAGACTAGTCTTGGTCTTGAAACATGTTTCAAGACCACATTTTGAATGTCTTGGTATTGTCTCGGCTCTAGAGCATTTTTACTCTGACTGGCCGGACTTGGGATTTTCCATCAAGACTGGTCGAGACCAGCACTGATCTGCTTTTCTTCTACTTCATGAATGTGATAATGAGGAGAAGAACTTGCTGAAACAACAAATAGCTACACCTGCAAAAACTCAGACATCAGTCCATCTTCTTTCTAGTCAGAAATACCTCTAAAACTTACTTTAGGCCTCGTTCACCTGACAAATCTAGATAAACATCTCTTTTCAGATATTTAGAATAGTTGCAGACTTGTCAGTGGGTTTTAACTACACACAATAATTTATTTTTTACAAGAAGTTAATTGTACAAATAAGTTTAGATTTCAGATTTTTGCATGTTGTGCTTTGAAAGAGTTGCACACACCTTGTTTTTATGAGTCAAATTTATTAAAAAGAAAACTAAAACTAAAGAGAGAATGCTCTTTAACTGTTCAACCTTGTCATGGTTTTTTTTTAAATTGATTTTTATGGTCTTGGTCTTTTCTCGGTCTCAGCTTGTCTCTGTCTTGGTCTTGACTTGGTCTCGACCCCCAGAAGTCTTGGTCTTGTCTTGGTCTGGGTGCACTCTGGTCTTGGTCAAGTCCTGGTCTCAGATGGTGTGTTCTTGAGTATGACACTAAAGCCAACACTAAAGACCATTTCACTCAGAATGAAGTCAAAATGACACTTTGAAAGTAATGGGGCTTTTCCATTACATGGCATGGCTCGCTTAACTCGGCATGACAGCCAAGCGCAGCAGGGGAGTTGCTTTTCTACCACAACCGAGCTACCCGTTTGAGGGTGAGTCTAGAGCTGATGACACGGTGTTTTGAGCCCTCCTCGATCTCTCTACACTTTCTGATCTGAATGACTTTACAACGTTTTAAAGCAAAAATCAAACTGTAGGCCGACAGAGCTGCACGCTGCTCTCTCCCCTGTCTCTCTCTCCCTCTCTCTGCTATCCACGATCTGTAAACAAACAATAATTCACGCTTATCATCAAAGGTAAGAATTTTCCTGCATATAAGTTGAAGAACAGTCTCCTTATTATTGATTTATGGGTTTCTAAAGAGCAGGAAATGAACAGAATCATATTTTTGGATGGGGAGGTAAGAACTGCATGCTTTTTCAGCGCCAGTTAATAAATTAAAGACGGACTCCGTCATGGGTGAAATGTTTCGAACATTTCCATTTTATTTTTAAAAGTCTATAATTTATTTGACTATAAGAAGGGGAAAGGGTCAAACTTTTGTTATTAGTAGTTGCAGAAAAAGCTTTCCTGGATCAGTGCCTGGTCTTTCCTGATCCCACTCATCAGTGCGAGAAGTTGTGCACAACTATCAGACCTTGAATGCACAAAAATCTGGAGTTTTGTTCTTGTGTCATAAATATTTAAGTCATACAGTGAGTGCTGACATTGCTGTAACAGAGTTATGGACAGCTGGAGCAGAGGCAGGAATGAAACATATCTCCCCCGTCTCCCCGTGGGTGAAAATTTGTCTTGGAGGGGTTATCAGTAGCAGAGGGGGTAAATCCCCCCAACAAAGCAGACCCCGTGAAGTGCTTCAACATCAGCGTGGCACGCTTGAAGCTGGGGCTGGCCTGCTTTGGCCCTGCTCATGAGCAGGGCTATTTGAAGGCGGCCCGGGCGGCCACACTGGTGATGGAAATGCAAATCAGCACAGCCTGGTTCGGCTCGGTGCAGCCAAAAGCAGTAGTGGAAAAGCCCCATAAAAGAACTCTGAAATGTTAAACCCTGAGATATCAACACTCCCATTTTTGCTGTTTTGGGATGTGCTGTGGAATCATTCTCTCTCCGTGTCCTACTGTGTAGTCAACAGAGGCGGAAAAGCACAAGAGTGTTGTACTCAAGTAAAAGTACAGTTACTCTGTTTCAAACTCACGTATGTAGACGTAAAAGTACTGATTTCAAAATGTACTAAAAAAGTACAAGTATAAAAAAAACTACTCAATTACAGCAATTTGAGTAAATGTAATTAGTTACTCTCCAGCCCTGCCTATTGCATGAGTAGACATCTCTACTAGGAAGAGGTGAGACCCCATGGGATACGTCAACCTTTTTTCATGTGTTCAAAGAGGTTCTGGATTTCCTATTTGAAACTTTTGGCCCCAAATAGGCACAAGAGACAATCACAATTTGACTTTTAAACTTTTGTGATTAAAACTGTCCCACAATTAAAAAACACGTGTCAGAATAAATTTCTGGGACCTTGTGAAAGAGAACAAATGGGATTTTCCATCTGTCCAACACAAACATCCCAGCATTTGGTTTAATTTTCTTCTGTCAGTCATTCTGTACAGGAAGTTCCTTCGAACAGTATTTCTCAATATGGAACAAAATCTCACTGGGCTTCCCTTCTTTAGTAGAGGCTACTTAAAGGGTCACAGCTGCAGTCCGTCACTTTGCTTTGGTTTTGCAATAGGAAGATTTTAGAGTGTCAGAGCAAAGACCTTGACTCTTCCTGAGAGAGTCTGCGGAAGATAAGAGTCCACAAGTTCATAATCAGATTAAAGGATGTTTGGGAAAATGCCAAAAGCTGAAATGCAAAAAATCCAGGAGCCAGAAACTGAAGAAAAATGACAGAAAATACTGGGGGCCATGGATGACAGAAAGTTCTGTTTTTAGTATATATATATATATGAACCTCTCAGGCCAAACTGAAGTCCCCATGTGAAGGACTGTGGTGGCAGCATCATGCTGTGGAAATCTTGGCAGCCGGCCTGGAAGGCTTGTAAAGATAGAGGGTAAAATGAATGCGGCAAAATACAGGAAATTCCCAGCGGACAGTCTTATTCAGTCTGCAAGAAAACTCTGGCTTAGGAGAAGATTTTTTTTTTTTTTCAAGCAAGACAATGACCTGAAGATTACAGAAATGATTATATAGACCAGTGGTTTTCAAACTTTTTTCACCCAAGGCACACCTAAAGTTAAGCCAAAATCTCAAGGTACACCATATTTAAATCGATACAAAACAGACTTTTTAAATAATGTTACAATCAAGGTGGCCTATAAGGGGAGATAAAGGGGAGAGCTTTCTGGGGCCCAGCCACCTGGGGGATCATGGAGATGGCAAAAGTAGACAAAAGGTGGCAAAAATGGGTTAAAAGTGATGACAAAACATGGCAAAATTGGGTAAAAAGTGGCCAACTAAAGGGTTAAAATTGGCCAAAACTTGTTGAAAATGTCAAAATAGTGGCAAAAATGGGTTTTAATTGGCCTAAAAGGAATAACCGTGTGAAAAGGTGGTAAATATGGGATAAAAGTGATAAGGAAAAAGGGAGAAAGTGGGCAAAAAAGTGGTCAAAGGCAAAAGTGGGCAAAAAGTGGCTAAAAGGTGGCATAAATAAATCACAAGTGGCAGAAAAGTGGCAAATAGGGTTAAAGTTACTACAATGTGGTAAAAAGGGGTTAAAAGTGATGGGAGAAAATGGCAAAAAATGGCCAAACAATAGCAAAATTGTGCAAAAAGTGGCAAAAAGGTAGCTAAAATCAGTTAAATGTGGCAAAAAGTTCCCCCCAAAAAAGTGGCAAAAATGGGTCAAAAGTAGTAATAAAAAGTGGCAAAAAAGCAGTCAAAATAAGTGGCAAAAATGGGTAGAAATTCTTTTTAACTTGGTTAAAAATGCACAAATTCATAACTTTAACACCAATTCTCACCCAATAATAGCTTGCCATGCTTTCCAGCTCTAGATGAGGTAGCTGTTAGCCAGGATGCTAGCACCAATGCTACTGATCCAACACACACACACTGATATCATCAATAAATCCCGACTGGGGAGGTCCCATTATCTGGGGTTTTTCAGGGGTCCAGCCAGATCTGTGGGCAGACCTGGTTACAGCTCTTGCCATGAAGTTGTAGTAATAACATATGGTACAAATTCCCATGGCACACCTAGACTTGCCTTAAGGCACACCATTTGAGAACCACTGATACAGACAACAAGGTGAATGTTCTGAAGTGGCAGAGTCAAACCCCAGGCCTCAGTCCAATAGAGAGTTTGTGTCTGGACTGAAAGTACTGTTCACACCCAATCCCTGTGCAACCTGACAGAGCTTGAGCAGTTCTGCAAAGAAGAATGGAGCAAAACTGCAGTGTCCAGATATTTGAGCCTGATTGACACCGGTGCTGTGACTGCTGCCAAAGGTGCTACTAAAGACTGGCTTGGAGGGGGTGAATATTTATGCAATCACTTATTTCCAATTATATATACTAGTACTTTCTTAATGATTTTAGCAACAAAAATATATATTATGAGGAGAGTCATGTGACTTCATTCATTTGTATGTGAGCAATATTCTGATTTACACTTATCTAGGGTTTGTAGAAAAAGTTGGACAGTCTGCTATCTATTGTTAGGTTACCATCAACAGCTTTTAGCCTTCCAATACTAAACTTTTGCTTGAAAAGTCAAGACCCTCACCTCTCTTATTCAGCAAAAGACATTATCTGGCTGCTGGCCATGTTCAGAGTCACCATCTCAGCAGCAGTATAAATCCACCTGCATGATCTAAAGACTGATAACACTTTCTTACTCTCTCCTCTTTGACTATTCAGATTCATCCTTTCATCTGCCAGCTGTGCACCTCTGGATAATGGCTGAATGAGCGGTGATGATGCATTATCTGAAGGTTTGGCTCACTTTGATGTGAGTCCGTCCGAATCTCTGCTCACTGCGCTTCCTTGTCTTTGTCTTCTTTTGGAGAAACAAAAACAGTGCACAGAGAGAAAAAAAACATGCATGCTCCAGAATAAGAGCATGCTGTTTATGCTTAAAGCTGGTTTCAAAGAAATGAAATTGAATTATCCGCTCCTGGCCGTAGTAAAGTCATTCTGAAAAGCAAAAATGTGGCTCTATTACAACAATAAAAATCCATAAGGTTTCTTTTCGATAGGAAAAAAACACAATCCTTTGAGTTCTTCGAAATTGACAAAATCTTCTCTCTTGCTGCTAAACAACAAATTTGTCCACATCCACTTCATCAGTACTTAACTACCTGTTGACCTCTGGCCTCTAAAGCATGTATGAATAACCCCCTCACCTCCTCCCCTCCCTCACCAATCAGCCTCCAATGATAACTGAGGCTACAAATAACAGAGGGACCCTGAAAGCTGCTCTCCATTACAGCACAAAGAGCTCCGTTTGTGAACGATGTCATTAAAACAGCATTTAAAGTGGAGGGATCAGCGATGGTGGGGGGTGGGTCTTTGAGGTAATGGTGGGTTGTTTTGTCAGGAACCCTCAGGGATTATTTTATCTGAGAATCTGTGGTTCAGTCCTGCGGTTTAATGTATGGATGTGGGTCAGAAAAATGACGAAGGCTTGTATGAGCTCGCTTGGAAAAATGTCACCCGAGACATGTGATCCCCTTATTTAGTCTGTCAGTCTGTGAGAGTGGCACAGGTTTGAAAACTGTTCCTGAAAGTGACGTTCGGATCTCAGAAGGCAGCAGGTCATTTCACTCCAGGAAATATACGTGAACTAAACGGTCCATGTTATCTTCTTTATCATTCTTTCTCTTTCTGACACCCGTCAACCCTACAACATTTGTGTGGCTTTAACGTAACTTTTGTGTCTTTCTGTTGCTGATTTGGATTAGCTGTTCTGTGTTTGTTAACATTTTGGTAATTGAACTGTAATTTTATGTCTTTGTAGTAGGGATGTTCCTATACCATTTTTTCCTTCCAGATACAATTCTGATACCAAGGTGTTGGGAATCTGCTGATGCCGAGTACTGATCCGATACCAGTGTGAACTTTCTGGACTGACTGTGCAGACTAGCAAATTATTTTAGACCTGTATTCGACTCAGAACATGAGTCAACAAATAGAATCATAATATACAAAACCTCTGTGACCCTAAAGTTGTTTTTCTGCTGATAATTAAGTTTTACTGCTAAATATTAAAACAACAGTAATACAAGGGGCTGCATCACAGGCTCTCTCTCTGCGTTATGCTCTATCCAGGGAGCACCATGTGATCATAGAACAAGCCTGCAACTGACTGACAGACCCAAACAACTTTGGCAATTAACATTCGAGTTAGCATTCAAGCTAGGGGTAATAAATGATCATAATTGGATTAAAATGGATAAAAAGATGTTCAATATCGGGCTTACTGGTGTGGATTTAATCATTAAAGTCCCACTCTGTATGAGGCCCTCAGTGAAAAAAGTTTGGACACCCCTGCTTTAGGGCAACTTTCCAAAATTCTTTTTCATTGTGTTTCATTTCTTTGTAGTTATTCTGCATGTCTTTGTGGTTGTTTTGCCTTTATTTGTGTTTGTTTGGCTTCCCTGCCTAATATGTTGAAAGACACCCAATTCAGGAGTTCCCTTTCATGCCCCGTCCACATGGAGACGAATTCAGGCGTATACGCAAAAGTTTTTTGTCATATCGGTGTTTCATTCACACGGAAACTACATTTTTGGTGACTGTAAATGATACTTTCTGTAACTGGATCCCAGAGTGCACAAATCCGTTAACGACTACCGTTTCGTCTCCGTGTGGACAGCCAACCACAGCTTTCTTGAAACCATTACGTCACACATAGTGTAGCTCTTTTAAGGCGCCTGTGCGGGTCTGACAAAAACAACAATGGAAAATTACAGGGTTGTGTTCGTGCTGCAGAAGCTACAGAGCTTGTTTTGGCTTTTACAGCAAAATCTGATGCTCCTTTACCACCACTGTGAAACGCACGCACCATATGTTTTTTAATCCGACGAGAACAACCAGAAGGGCAACTAGAAGAAAGTTTGTTTCAGTTTTCTGTGATCTTCTTCTCTCCTTGGTGCACTTCTGTTGCAGTATTACAGCACTACAGGCTTGGCATATGCACTGCAGCGTTTTCAGTGGTTCTGTGCTTACGCTGATACTTCCTGAAACGATCCCATCTTTACAGAAAACTTTTTCAAAACGAAACAGAAATATATCATTTTCGTCTCCGAAACGAGACGGGGCCTCAGTGTCCCTGGTCCTTTTCCCCGAACTCCTAATAGATAATCTATTATGCCCGCATAAATTTGGGTTGACAATAAATTAGCTTATGGAGGTCCTCTGAAACCATCTCTGTGAAAATTTAGTATATTTTGATTTAATGCCCTTCTGGCAGCTGAATGCCAAATCTTCACTGATCTTCAACTCTAGAGGATTTTTAGGCCCTCCATCATTCCTGCTGTGAGGCGACAGAGCTCAACATGCCACTGCACTTTTATTTTCAGCTAAGACATAAAACAACAAGCAAAGGTTGAAGATTGTTTTATACTCCATATGAAGCCTGTGAAGATCGGCTCGGTCTAATTCCTGGGGGAAATACACAGAGAGAACATCTACTGCCTGTCTCAGACTCGTAAAATCAAAAAATTAATGTATGGCGTCTGGGTTGTGTGTCTCTGTGGCAGCAGCCTGGGTGGTAGCAGCCTATTATAAGCATGCTGGAAGTCAAAACATGTAAAAGCTCCCTGCTCTGTACTCATGTATACTTTAAGCCTGACTCGTATAACTGTGTTTGTCTTCGTGTGTCTGTGTTTGACCTTTCTATCTTTGTAAGACCAGCTCAAGAGTTTGGTCTGGATATTTTTGGAAAGTAAGACCATTCTGAGTGGTCCACTTCATCAGACGGCTGTTTAGAGGCTCTGCATATGTTCCTTGAGAAGTGTTTTGATAACAAGCCATCCAAAATAAATGATAAAATCATTTGTAATTAGCCTCAAAAGGAACCACAAAAGCTGTTGCTCACATTACTCTGCCCACACGGACCAATTTCACTCGTTTTCAGTCTCAGCTGAGTTAATACACCATGTCTGCTGGTCATTAAAGAGTCCATGATTCATACAGATGTTCAAACTTAAGTCTCCACAGGAATCTTTACACCACATGAAGCACTGATAAGACTGGAATAAACAAGTTCAGCTCATTGAAAAAAACCCAACTGAGTCTCTTAAGCCTGTTCTGAACATAAACGGTAAATAATCAACAATGCATTTCCCTGACGCATTATAGAAGGGAATAACAAACTGAAAATAAGCACTAATTGTGCTCCTTAAAGCGTTGCATTAGCTGAGATAGTTTTACTTTAGGCACCTACAGTAAATATTAAATTTACTCTTAAATGGGGAAATTTCCTCTTCATGAGTAAAAGCATTAGTTTGGCAGGCCATGAATTCAAATTCTGCCATAAAGTTGAGATCAGCTGATCTTACACAAGCCCTCATGAGCTGATGGCCAGCTGATTTGCTTCTAATCACGCAATTGGCCAATCTTACTCATGCTGCCATATTTAACCTGCTCTGACCTGGCTACGCTTTGCTGCCCTCTCTGCAAGCTGCTTTTGCAACCCTCCTCCACCCCAGCTCCTCCTTTCTTCTGCTTCTGACTTAACCAGTGTCTTTCTGTTGTCACTGATACCTGCTCAGCTCAGGGGTATTGTGCTGCTTCTATCCCTGCCTCAGGCATGCACAGGGAAGCTGGAACATATGCTGTTTCTGTTTGATGCTTTCCAAATAGGCTTGTGTAAGGGCAGGGGAATCCAGAACAGCCAAACCTCCAAGTATAAATAACAGCGATAAATAAATAAATGCTAATAAAGAAAAACATCTATAACCACTAATCATGTGTGTTTCTTGACAAAGTGGTCCTGCCTGAATTACAGTTGTCATGGTGTTTTATTGTGAACTAATTGGAGAATGAGGAAAAGCAGATTTAACAGCTGTTTGGCATCAACAGTGTGTTCACTGCAATAGATTTCATTCCCAGAAATGTAAAATGTCTTTGATTTGTGCTCCTGTTGTCATTTTTCCAAGTCCAAGTGTGCTTTCTAATTACCTTGTAATCAATATTGCAGTCGTTCAACACATGAAGTCACTGCTGTTATTTTAAACCGATTGCAGATTAGGAAATTAGGTCAAAGTTATCCATCTGTTTGTGGATGTCTGTTATGACAGAAGTTATTTTCTGCTTAGAGTCTCCTCAGAAGTAAATAAACAAGAGAGGAATCAATGATTGTCACATAAACTTAAAACATTTTAAGTAAAGAAATATTCTGTAAATCTGGCTATTAAAGGGGACATATTTTGCAAAACCAGAACCCCCCCCTCCACCTTTCAGAAAATGTGTGCTGAAACAGGCTGTTCTCAGATTTTCCCTTCATGATGTCATGTGTGGAGTTAGCTCCACCCCCAGGTTGGGTTGGCCCTCCCTGCTTAGAAGAATGGAAGAAAGTTCCCTCCTTTCCTGATCCTCCTCTCAGCTGCCAGCTCCATTAAGCCACATCCATTTCCTAAGAGGGACGGGGTCAGACAGGTCATTAACATTTAAAGCCACAGACACAGAAACAGCTTGTTCTGAGCAGGGCTGAAACAGAGGGTTTTTTTAGACATGCAAACATCCATTACTGGAGTGTTTTTTTCAACAGCAAAGCTCACAGGCATGTTTTGGGACCTCTTAGACTAGTGTAAACTTGCCTTAAAGGGTAAAATATGTTGCCTTTAACCTCTAACCTGACACATTAGAGATTGTTTCATATATGGGATATTTGACAATATACCTCACATCGATTTGGAAAACAGCCCATAGACCAGGGGTGTCCAAACTATGGCCCAGGGCAAAATACAGCCTGTGGTCCACTTTTAATTGGCCCACAGCAAATTCTAAAAATAAAATCACGTAGGGCCCATATTGGAACATTAAGTTTTTGCTCAAGTGTTTTATAATCCTTAGTTTCAGCACAAGGTGGTACTAGGTGGCACAAATTGCTAGCGTGCTAATTCTGTAAACAAACAAATTGACAAGAAGAATTTAATGATCTGTTTTTTGAAATTTGTGACTAAACTAAGAGGATACTGTAAACGGTAAATATATAGGCAACCAAAATTATATATAGATATGTTGATTTATAATTGCCTGTTTGATTAAACAAATAGCAGGACCAATAGCATTCCAGGGCCAGTTCTGGTGGTTGCCAGGGCCATCAAGGGCACCCTGAAATCTGATTGGCCTCCCCAAAATCCTTAAATTGATTGGCTGTTTTGCCTGGTCCACCACTAACTAGCCATGTGAGCACACTCAATCAGAATCTCTTAAACTACATTAGACTGATTTTAATAACTTTAAAATCCTCAAGGTGTGGAATATGAAAGTGGCCTCACCATTCTTATATATTCCTCTATGTGGCCCTCAGTGGAAACCCCTGCCATAGACAGTGTCTGGGAGGGGCAGAACCTTTCTAACAACAAAACTCCAAGTGGAATAGACAAAATTCAGTCTGTCACATTCATTACAGGCCATCAGAGTCACAAAACAAATAACATAGTAGGCACACTTCACCACCAATGACTTAACTACATTAACCTGAGCTCAACCGGCCACCTGTTTTTGTCAGGACAAAGTTCTTCACAATCAGTTGATACAGTGAATTAAACTCTTACCAGAGCCAGTTGGAAAAAGAGCAAAAGCATCTTTACCAGTTCTACCAGTAAAAACAGTCAGTGTGGTTCTTTGCTATTTTTGTAAAGAAATGCTAAAACTGCCCATGTGGCTTCATCCATGCACTGGGAGCGAGCATTTCAGATTGAGCTTTGCAAGGTGGATCCACCTGACGACAGACGTGGAATGGCCAATCCATCCGTTAGAAAAACCCTCGAGTGAACGCAATCAGTGGCGCAACTTAAGTTACAAACCAGTTAGTTTCAACAAAGGGTTTAGTGTAGTGGTTCTCAACTGGTGGGTCAGGACCCCAAAGTGGGTCAAGAAAAAACGTTCTGTGATGTTTGGAAGCCCTACACAGATGGACACCTATAATTTCATTTTACTCCATTTCCTTTGATACTGGATACTTTGTTTTTAATCAAGATTTCAACTTACATCCTCAGGAAAAGCTTAATTCTCCTCAGTAACAAAGTCATTCTTCAAGATCCCAGAAAAATGTACATGTTATCATGGCAAAATGGAGAAAAGTAAAATGTATGCATGCACATGCATACTGAAGCAGGGCCGGGTCTGTGTGATTTTAAGTATAACAGTAATGGTGAGTCAGCTCACTCTGAACAACTGAATCCTTTGGATGCATGACCAATCGCACATGATTTACAAGCTCACACTGTACGAGTGAAGTCAGGATGGACTGTAACAATACGTTTCCTTGGAAAAGTTTCCCACATGGAGTTTAAGTCATATCTATTGTCTCGTTTTCATGCTTCAGCTACCTACAGCAACAAAACCACTCTAGGATCTCTCTCTCAGCATTGCCAGCAAACACAACTAGCAGTTAGATAACAACAAATATCTCATTTCAGCTGGGAGGCCTATTTCCTTCTTGTTCATTTCCTTTATTACACCTGGGGAAGGTACATCAAAACAGCATGATTAAACATCCTGTCTGATAGTTTACAAAAGAAAGGTTTAGGATTCTGCTAGTGGCTCTGCCCTTACTGTGGGAGTGTATGTAGTGGTACGATCAAATTATTAGACATGCCAGAAATTCAAGACAGTCTGGATGCAACTTTCATTTAGGGTTAGGGTAAGGGTTAGGACTCCAAAATTAGAAAGTCAAAAACCTGACCTGCAAAACCTGTTTACAAAATGTTCAATAACATAGAGTAACCAGTCTGCTCACAGGAAAAAAGGCCATCCTCAATGAAAACATTCCAACGCAGCCAGTGTAGCTTACATAGCTTGGTTAGCTATGTAGATGGCGCAGCTAATGGAGCAACATATCTGCATTATTATGTGTAACTAAGTCAGCTTTTGCTATGTTTGCTAAAGCTCCTGTTGCTAAAGCTAATTTAAATATGGAGAACAGATCTACATTGCTAAAGCTAAGCTCACAAAGCAGCTATGTAAGCTATGCGTATAGGTTTTCTATTTAGCTATGTTAGCTATAGCTATGTTTGCTCACATTGCTAAAGCTAGCCTAGCTACATCGGCCTATGGAGTAACGTTAATTACAAAGCTAGTGCAGCTGTTAGCTTTAGCTCAAGTTAACGAAGCTAAAGCAAGTCACTGTTCAATTAACACCTTCTTAAACCAGATCTATGCATAATTTAATCCGAGATTAGATTCTGTCATTTCTCTCTACTTTATTTCTGAAATGTTTCCTGGTCTGTAATTTTTGCAGTGTGGTGACTACATGAATGTAACTGCCAGACTTTGTTTATGAGTAAAGTTAAATAAAAAGAAATCTAAAACTGTAAATATGTTGTTCTGGCAAATTACAGCATTTGCTTTCTGAGATGTACGGTGTCCCAGATGAACGGTCTGTGAGAGTGGCCATCAGAAATGATCGGTCTGCTGCCAGACCCCTCTCCAGCTGATCATGTGCCCATGCACACACGAAATGACACACAGGAAATGCAGCTCAGATTTTCATTTGATTCAGTCACTAATTCTCCCAGTGTACAGATCAGAAACACTGGTTTAGTCAGAACCACAATATTGGCATGCTTACAACTAAAACTGAGCATTTAACACACAGAAATACACACCATTCAACTTTAGTGGCTTGAACTGATCCCTACACAGTGAACTGGTTCAATCCATAAAATAAAAGGACATAATCCACACACAAACATTGTATTATTTTTAATGGTAGAGGAAAGAAAAGAGGTTGTATTTTTATATATTTATTGATATCACAATGTTATGCCTAGAGAGACATTAAAATTAAACCAAAGTGTCTCTAGTCAAACTGAAAATAATTAAGGAACTAAAAGTTGCCATGAAGTCACACAGGACAAAGATTATGAGGAAGACACTCACAACCAACCTTGTTTTGTGCTTTAAGGAAAACCAGAAGTTGGAGAAATACATGCAAACATCAAGTTTAAAGGGTAAACTGGAGTAAAAAGTCAACCAAATCCCTATGAGATGAAGTGGAATATGACTGCTTCGAAATTGTTGCCAGGCCCACTAGGCTTAAATTTACCAAATTAAATTCAATGTTATGCTAACTTGGTAAGAGATTATTTCAAGTTGCTGTACATTAAAATAACTTACACTGTAGTTGTGATAACTTTAAGAGTGAAGCATTATTAGTGAAGATAAAGATGACTGTATGACAAACTATTCCATTCATTTTCTCCTCCATCTGTCCATTATTTTCTGGAAGATACAAAATAAAAATCAGAAAAAGGGAAAACTGTCCACATGTCAGGGCCTAACAAGGCTCAATTTACTGATAGCTGCTGAACAACAGCAGAAAATCTTAACATGAAAATGTATATCTCTTGCCTACAACTGACTCCAACAATAATTCAGTTATGAAACCAGCGGGTAATTTCTCAATCAGGCTGATTAATCACTGTGTTTCATCACACAGCTGCCCTTGGTGAATGGAGCCCAGATGGGACGCTATTAAAATCTCCCAGAGATGAAGTTTGTGAGAGTGAAGATATTTTTGTTTGGACTTACCCCGTCCTGGCTGGGTAGTTTCCTCCCTCTCCCTGAGGGGGTGTCTCTGTCGCCCCAGGGGTCAACCCCGCGAGGTGAGGGGGGAACACTCCTCCCCCTCCCCCCGGTGCTACTCTTCCTCCAAACTCCTCCTCCTCCTCCACCTCGGGGTCTCGCGCCCTCACCTCACAGTTAGCGCTCACCAGTAAGCCCAGTACCAGCACCAGCTCTCCCACTGCTGCCATGTCTGCTCCCAGCCACATCACTGAGTGGGAGCTTGCACGACCACCAGCAGCTTTTAAACAGCTGGAGGAGAGAGAGAGAAGAGGAGGGGGAGGACACACCTCCTATTTCCTCTGCTGTTGTAGTGTGTTATTATGACCCCCTCTCTCTCTCTGGGTGGGAGGAAATACCCCATCCAATAGTTGTGGAGAAAATTCAGTCTGACCATAGACGATGTATAATAAGAAGATTTAGCCCTCTGGTTTAGAACGTTAATCCTAACCTTTATCCTTTCTAATGGCCAGCAGGGGGCTCCACAGGTTGCAGAAACAAGTGTTATGGTAATCATGTCGAAAATTAGCTCACTATTCAGAGGATCAGCCCAGTCAACCTTTTACTCAGAACATGATCTCGTTAATTGCTCCATATTATGGAGCAATTATTGTTTCAAAACTCAAAAGCACATTTTAAGGCGTATTGATTTTGGATTCAAACATTCATTCAAACCCGCTTTTGATTCAAATTCACCTCCTTGTGTTGAGATTTTCTCTGTTTGTGCTTAAAATGTCTGCTTGCTCTCAAATCTGTAGTTGCTAGCACAAATTTCTTTCCCTTGTGTTTTAAAAATTTTCAGTCAGGTTGCTTCTACTTGTTATGAAACTACCACTCTGAGTTTTCTCAGTGCAGGTGTACAAAACTCTCTCTACAGGCGTACGAAACTTTCTTTGCATACTCAAAACCTATAGGGCTCAACGGTGTAATTCTGCTACCATGAAAATCCCATTCATTTTCTCCTTAGCAGATCTAATTAATAGCCATATTAGCCGAAGCACCAAACTAGACTTACTACGATCCCCATGTGTGAGAAGCAATTGTACATGCTCCTGGAGAAGACAAACATTTGTAAGATACCAACCTTGTTTTTAAAAAAGTATGTTTATTTCCGATCTTAGCCAACAACACTAAAATACCCATAATCCTAGAGTGTTACAGTAATGTCTCTGATTGGTGAGGTCTCCGGTTATGTTTGAAATATGTACTGAGATGACAAAAAATGCCACCACAGTATGAAGCAATAAATGCTCAAACTTTGATGTACTATGACTTCACAAAAAAAAATCACTTAAAAAAATAAGTGCAGTAAAAGGTACATATATGGTTTGAAAGCTAGAAAATCTATCCTTAACAAATAGAATGGATCACAAAGGATTCTGGGATATATAGTTCCTTTCTCAGAGTCAGAGCTAGAGTCTTACAGGGGATTTAAACGTAGAATTTCACTGCCGAAACCAGTGCCACCAAAAAAAATTTGAGCTGTATTTCTGCTCTTGGATCTTTAGATCAGTGGCTCTTAAACTGGGGTTCACAAGCTGCAGCTTGGGGGTCCGTGAAATAATTCAAAATAAATGTTTAAAGTAATGTCATGTTAATAAAAAACAAATAAATACATACAGGGACCACAGCACCATAAAACAACCATACTAAACCAAGGACTCCCACATAAGTCAGCTTTGGGCCAATGGAAACTCAGATATGATTGTGACATCACGTAAATCTATCAGTCATTACTCATCAGTCATTGCTCAGGATGCATTTGGTGTGCAGGTCCAGCAACAATGGATGAATATTTAAGGGTGTCCACTCCATTAGGTGATGCTAGGCCAAAGCCAACTAAACTGGGGAAACAGACATGACATGTATCTCCAGTTTGGTTTTATTGAAAGCAGTGACAGAAGACCAAAATGTGTCATGTGTCTTTATATGAAGCCATGAAGCTCGCCAGGCTAAAGCGTCATCTGATAATAAAACATGCAGAGTTTAAGGGCAAACTATAATATTTTTCTGATAAAATTGGGCTGGGAATCGAAAGGTCGCCGGGTCGAGTCCCGGTCAGACCATGTCTGGACTTTGGCCTGGTAGCTGGTGAGGTGCCAGATCACCTCCTGGGCACTGTCAAAGTGCCCTTGAGCAAGGCACAAAACCCCCAACAGCTCACAGCAGCGCTTCAACGAGAGCAGCAAGGCCATCACTCTGTAAGTGTGTGTAGCATGTAAAACAATAGAGTGTAAACTGTGAAGTGAACTGTGAACTGTGTAAGAAGCCACACTCAACTGGACAAGAGCTTGTATTTAGGTTGAAGGGTTGAAAATACTGCATCTAGGAGTACAAACGGCAGTTAACATGTTTAATCAGCGTGAGAGTAATGTGGGGGTCCTTGGAAAATTTTCTGTCCTGTAAGGGGTTCCTAGCCCAGAAAAATTCAAGAACAACTGCTTTAGATGAACCAACCAATAGGAAACAAGTACGGGATCTACCTGTCACGTTTGCTAACTGTTAAAGTCTAAAAGCCAAAAATGAAAATAAAACTTTAATAGGAATAATTACAAATCTGTAAAAGATAGAGAATGTTATATGTCTACTTTTGAAAACAAAAATTAAGTCTGCCAGAACTTGGTTGGACTTAAAAGGCTTAGAAGTAAACTGTGATGTGTGCAGGGAAAGTTTCATATATCTGTAGAGCAGAGTTTTCACTTGACTGTTTTGTCAACAGCCAAACTGGCCAGCAGTCCTCAAGAATTCTAGCCATTTAGAAAATCTACTGGACATCTGCATGAAATGAGATGGACTCATGCCCAAAACTCCCTTCAATGGAAACACATTCAAAGCGCAATTGTACTTAGTTGAAATTTAAGACATATCACTTTTATTTTGTGAAAAACTGTAATAGAAACCCAGTTAATGACTTAAAGACATAAAGGGAAAAAGTCACTGGTGAAATATTATTGGCCTGAACCTAACAGCTGCAGCCATGCCAGTGGTAACAAATATTAAAGTGATGGATTTTGTGGCCAGTACAAAACAAAGCCAAAATGCTCTTCAGCTGCACTGACACCATACAGCCTAATTACAAGAAAGCAGCACTTATGTATTGTTTATGTCTGTCTTCTTGTAAGATGATGAAATGTGTAACAATTGTGCCATCCTAAATGCATGATTATCTCTAATATCCTGTAGTTTGAGGCTTGCCTGTATTTTTCATTTGTGAGTGCATGTATGTAATGAGTTTATCTGTAAAAACTTCTCCTTATGTGTGTGATTAAACCCAGTTTTGAATCAGTTAAGGTTTTAATCTCCTGAAGCCTGATCCTGCCTGTCTCAGACCTCTCTGTCTGTCTTCATTCCCTTCCTGTGGAAGTGATAAGAGGAGAGGAAATCCACTAACCTGCAGGAGAAATGACCTCCTTCCTTTGTGTATGTATGTGTATGTTCCTGCTTTTATAGGGATTATTAAAAGTTGTATAACTGCACAGTTAGGACATTTAGGAGAGTCGGGACATTTGGTTTGGACTGAACTTCAGATCATCTCCTTTTTGGGAGTCGAGTCTTCATGTAGGATTAAACCAAATCCAGCTGTGCTAAAAGATGTAAATACACTGTAATCATGATGTGATAAGGAAACAAGTCAAGTCTTTTAAAGTGAGCTGCCACCTCTGACCTGCAGAGTTTCTTGGATAAATACATTACCAGCTACAGAAGGAGCTAAACAAAAGTAACAGCATAAGAACAGCTGTAGCATGCTCAATTATGGATAACAATCAGAAAGGTGGAAGAATTGATCAATATCATTTATATTCACACTTAGTAGATATGGTTAACCTAACACACTGAATAGACTGTCATATACAGGTACATCTCAAAAAAATTAGAATATCAGGAAAAAAGTTCAATATTTTCTGTCACTCTTTTCTGAAAGTGAAACCCATATATTATATAGACTCTTTACACACAGATTGAAATATGTCAAGCCTTTATTTCTTGAAATGTTGATGATTATGGCTTACAGATAATGAAAACCCAAAATTCAGTGTCTCAGAAAATTAGAATATTGTGAAAAAGTTCAATATTGGAAAGTCATGGTGTCACACCCTAATCAGCTAATAAACTCCAAACACCTGCAAAGGTTTCCTGAGCCTTTAAGTGGTCTCTCGGTCTGGGTCAGAAGGCTACATAATCATGGAGAAGACTGCAGACTTGACAGATGTCCAGAAGACCACAAAAGGTCATTGCTAAAGAAGCTGCTTGTTCACAGAGTGCTGTATCCAAGCAGATTCATAGAAAGTTGAGTGGAAGGAAAAGTGTGGTAGGAAAAGGTGCACCAGCATAAGGGAGAACCGCAGCCTTGAGAGGATTGTCAAGCAAAATCCATTCAAGAATTTTTGGGAGCTTCACAAGGAGTGGACTGAGGCTGGAGTCAGCACATCAAGAGCCACTATGCACAGACCAATCCTAGACATGGACTACAAATGTGGCATTCCTCATATCAGTCCACTCCTGAACCACAGACAATGTCAGAAGCATCTTACCTGGACTGTGGAGTAAAAGAACTGGACTGTTGCTCAATGGTCCAAAGTCCTCTTTTCAGATGAAAGTAAATTTTGCTTATCATTTGGAAATCAAAGTCCCAGAGTCTGGAGGAAAAGCAGAGAGGCACAGAATTCACGTTGCTTGAAGTTTCCAGTGTGAAGTTTCCTCAGTCAGTGATAATTTGGGCTGCCATGGCATCTTCTGGTGTTGGTCCACTCTGTTTTCTGAAGTCCACAGTCAACGCAGCCATCTACCAGGACATTTTAGAGGCCTTCATGCTTCCTTCTGCTGACAAGCTTTATGGAGATGCTGATGTCATTTTCCAGCAGGACTTGGCACCTGCCCACACTGCCAAAGGTACCAAAGCTGGTTCAACGACCATGGTGTTACTGTGCTTGATTGGCCAGCAAACTGGCCTGACCTGAACCCCATAGAGAATCTATAGGATATTGTCAAGAGGAAGATGAGAGACACCAGACCCAGCAATGCAGATGACCTGAGCAGTGCCACAGGCTGATCGCCTCCATGCCACACCACATTGATGCAGTAATTCATGCAAAAGGAGGCCCAACAAAGTATTGAGTGCATAGGAATGAACATACTTTTCAGAAGCCTGACATTTCTGTTTAAAATATCCTTTTGTTATTGATCTTATGTAACATTCTAATTTTCTGAGACACTGAATTTTGGTTTTTCTTATCTGTAAGCCATAATCATCAACATTTCAAGAAATAAAGGCTTGAAATATTTCACTCTATGTATAACAAGTCTATACAATACATGGGTTTCACTTTCAGAAAAGAGTGGTAAAAATATTGAACTTTTTCATCGTATTCAAATTTTTTAGATGTACCTGTATATTTCTGTCTGAGGCCCTCAGTGGAAAAAAGGTTGGACACCCCTGTTTTAGACCCTTTATAGGGGTGCTCAAGCACCCCTTAACTACATCTTAGCCCCCCTAAATAACATTATATTTTTGTTTCTCTGCTATTATATATTATTGAATTTAAAAAAAAAAAAGAAATATCACACTGACAGACCCTTTGCAAAAACACAAATTTTGCTCAGGGTCGTCACATTTCTATGAAGTGTTACTGAGATTTTTCTCACCTTGACTGGAGTCCACCTGTGGTAAATTAAATTGAGTGGACATGATTTGGAAAGGCACTAACGCCTCTATAGAAGGCCTCACAGCTGAGGATGCATACCAGAGAAAAAGCCAAGCCATGAGGTCAAAGGAACTGCCTGCAGAGCTCAGAGACAGGATTGTTGCAAGGCACAGATGTGGTGAAGGCTAGAAAAACAATCTGCTGCATTGAAGGTTCCCAAGAGCACAGAGGCCTCCACAATTCTCAAACAGAAGACATTTGGCTCAACCAGTTCTCCTGCAAGAGCTGGACGCCTGGCCAAAGTGAGCAATCAAGGGAGAAGGGCCTTAATAAGAGAGGTGACCAAGAACCTGATGGTTACTCTGACTAAGGCTGGCCACACACTAGACGATTTTTTAATCTGAAACTAATTTAAAACCATGGGAGACCATAGACTTCAGGACAGTTTGCAAATATTTTTCATCTTTAATCCTCTGAACGCACACACTAGACGACTCAGCCAGATTGTCAGATCACTTGAAACCACACACCTGCCAACCTACCTACGATCTCGTGTGATCACGTGACTTCAGAAAAAAAACACGGATGTCTGTCAATACCGTCTTGCTGTCTCTCCACAACAAGCTGTCCTGGCATGCATTACAGGTGCAGCAACAATCATAAAACAAGGGAAAGACTCAGGACAAAATCCTGGCTGTAATTAAGGTACAGTTGTGTTCATGGTCGTGAGTGGTGAAAGTACGTATGATTTATCTGGTGACGCTACCCGGTGTGCTCGCTTTCATTGGTTGTTGTGGGTACTCCGTCAGCGGCACTACGACATCAAACATGTTTGATATTTACAATTCAGGATCTGGGAGGCCATGACGCGATTTGGAGCAGTAAATGAATCGTGTTGACACCACACACATGCAGACTACGCAGACAAATAATCGTTTGTGACGGGGCTCCAGTCGGTACACACCCCCACGATCGTCGGGGGAGGCAAATCTTGCTCCAAATCGCACTTAAAATCCTGTAGTGTGTGGCCAGCCTAAGCTCCAGAGATCTTGTGTGGAGATGGAACAAAGTTCCAGAAAGACCACCATCACTAAAGCCTTACACTGGTCCGGGCTTTATGGCAGAGTGGCTAGACAGCACCTGAAGGACTCTCAGACCATGAGAAACAAGATTCCCTGGTCCGATGAAAGATTGATGAAGGAAACCAGGCACTGCTCATCACCTGCCTAATACCATCCTGACAGAGAAACATGGTGATGACAGCATCATGTTGTGGGGGTGTTTCTCCGCAGCAGGGACTGAGAGACTGGTCAGGGCTGAGAGAGGCTGAATGGAGAAAAGTTTAGTCATATCCTCAATAAAAAAAAACCTATTTCACATCGCTCAGGACAGACTGGACCAAAGGTTCAGCTTCCAAAGTGACAATGACTCTAAGCTCACAGCCAAGACAACACAAGAGTGGTTTAGGGACATCGCTGTGAGAGTGGTCCAGCGGGAGCCCTTAAGGCCCATTTATACTCCCTTTATGTACGAAATGTATTTTAGTCCTTTTCAAACGATGTTACCGTCACTGCTCACATACTTCCATGTGTCCTTTACATTGGCATGGATGTTAACCAATACATCCACCAGAGGGGGCAGTCCAGAGTCAAAAGTTTATGACAACAACAAACTCAAAAACAAACATGGCGACTGTGGAGGAGGTATTGATAATGTACCTCTTGCATAAAAGACGAAAACGGAGGCAGCGTTTCTAACCAACTCACACAACTTTTCCTTAAAAAAGTTCCGCCATCGTTATGTCTTCTTCGTGTCTCACTAGAGCTACGTATCGGGTAGTGACAGCAACACTGCCCCCACAGTTTACAGTGGCACTGCTCCGTTTGTCCCGTATCCGTAAGCTTTATGGAAACGTGCAGAAATATGGACGAAATGAACGCGGAGCACGGACAGAAGGCTCTCTCCGTATCCATATCCATATTTAACGTTGAGCATAAATGCGCCTTTACCTGAACTGTATCAAACATCTCTGGAGAGACCTGAAAATGGCTGTCAACCAACGGTCCCCATCCAAACTGACTGAGTTTGAGAGGATTTTCAAAGAAGAATGGCAGAAAATCATCCAGTCAAGGTGTGCAAAGCTTGTTGAGTCTTATTTAAAAAGACTCAAGGCTATAAATGCTGCCAACAGAGTTTGGAGTAAAGGGCCATAATACTTGAGTCAATGTGATTTTTTATTTTTGATAAATTTGCAAAATTTTCTGATATTCAATTCTTACTTTGTCATGATGGCACACTCAGAATAGATTAATAAATGAAAAAATGGAATTCAAACAGTTGTAGCATCATCCTGCAACATAACAAAATCTGTCTCTCATCAGCCTGCCTCTTCTTTTAAGAATATAGAATATTCTGAAAATTAATCTTGAAAAAATCAGGCAAACAATAATAAAGCAGATTAAAGTTAATTAAAATGTGGAGGAGGAGACAGAGCCTGGGGTAGAGAGGCTGCCGGTTCCTGCCAGGCTGAGAGAGCAGGGGACTTTTCCACCGGGCCAGAGGGGGGTGGGTTGATCAGTGAGTGGGTGGGGGTCATTTCCGAGGATTGTTTTACAGCTGTGAGGAGGTGCAGGAGGAAGAGGAGGAGGAGAGGAAATTCAAAATGTGTGCCAGTGAAAGAGAAAGTGTTGACAGATACTGACGTGAGAGACTGTAATACTTTATTATTACATATAAATTAAGTTTCAGCATTCTGAAGCCACATTTGTTCAAAAATATATCGACAGAGTCAGGATCTAAATATATCAGTCATCATCGTGGCATTGATACACATAATTATAAAATGATAAAGCTAAACATACACAAAACTACAACAGCCCATGGTAACAGGCTTCAGATTAGACAATCGAGGTAGATGTTCAGGGGGCGTGGCTTCGGTTGATGGCCTTATATAGCATTAAAATGCAATAACCCTGCCTGCTGCTCTACTATAGGACTTTACTCTTGTCTATAGAGACATTAAGGTCATGAGGAAGGTGTTTGTGTTGTCACAAAGTGAGTTTTAAGGAAAGAAAATACAGGTGTCTGTGCAGGTGCCTGTTCAAAACAGTGCAAATGGGGTGACATGCTGAAAAAACCTCATTGTTAATCCAAACTGCTGCAGATTGTAATCTACTGTATGCAACATGAATATAAAGTTCCTTTTTAATAAAATGTCTTCTTTCTCTTATTCAACAATCTAGATTATATTAATCTTCTGATCAATAGGATGTTTTCTGATCAAAGTACTGGTTTAAATTATTGTTGGTTGCAGCCCTACTGGAAAACATTATTGAGTAGAGCTCTGATCATCAACTGGCGGCCCGGGGGCCATATCAGGCCCCCGAAGCTTCCTGTCCGTCTCCGACAGATCATTAAATTCAGAAAAGGAGGAAAAGAAGATGTTGTGGTTTTAAGATTATCCTTTGGCTTTAAATGCCTGCTACTGTTAAGCACCCCACAAACAATTCATGTTGAAATAGTTTAAGAATGACTAAACATTTGAACTGTTTTACAGAAATTTACAGTCATAATTAGTGGATAATTAGAATAAGGGTTAAGGTTGGCAGAAGTGCTGCAAAAATTACCAGATAAAGTGGTGAAAAGAGGTTAAAATGAGGCAAAAATTGGTTAAAGAGGGAAAAAGGGGGCAAAACATATCATAAATTGGTTAAAAATGACAAAAAAAATGTTCATAAAGTAATGAAAATGGGTTTAAATGGGCAAAAATAGAAGAAATGTGTAAAAAATGGATAAAAGAGTGGCACAAAGGGGATAAAACATGCGGAAAAATTGGTTTAAATGGGTAAGGGAATGGCAAAAATTGGGTTAAAGAGGCAAAAATGATCAAAAATGGGTTAAAAATGGCAAAAATAGCCTGGTAAATTAGTGAAAAGATGGTCAAGAGTGGCACACAAAGGCAAAAATTCGCAGAAAAGTTGCAAAAGGGTGTTAAAGAATAGCAAAAGTGGGTGAAAATTGACCAAAATTGGTTAAAATTTGCAACTATTGTTGAAAAATGTAAAGAAAAGAGGTTAAAACGTGACAAAAATAGAAGAAAAGTGGCAAAAATGGATAAGAGTGGCACAAAGGGGATAAAACATGCAGGAAAAGTGGTTTAAAGGGGTTAGAGAAGGGTTACAATTGAGTTAAAGAGGCAAAAAGGGGTTCAAATGAGTTTATACTGGTGCTAAATCAGAATTGTGGAGGGCCCAGTCTCTGGGACTTTCTGGGGCTCAGCCAACTCTATTATCAGGCCTGTCTCCTTGTGGCCTGCTGCATTATAGATAACAGGGTTTGATCTCATTGGTAATGTCTAAAAATGTCCTGCATTTTGAAAGAACATACAAATATGTTAACCAGACCAAAATATTTATATAGTTTTTGTGTATTTGAAAGTTCCCCAGAGTCTAGACTAAATCTGGCCCTTGTGCAAATGTACTTGATGACTGTCTGGGATGATATTCTTAAGCTGCTGTCCCAACCTGGCCCTGAATAAGCAGAGGAAATTAGACCAATCGATGTACCTGCTGATCACAACATGGAAGTTTTATCCTTGTAGTCGAACTGAAAAAATGAAAGCATTTTTGTTTTTAAAATCAACATCTGGAAGCAGAAATTCCTACCCTATTTGTGTTACGCAACTTTAAAAAATAAACATTTAAAATTCCTGCTCTTTTAATGTGGTTAAAGTATATTGATCTGTCCATCTACATGTGGAGGAGAATCACTGGTAGAAATGATCCAGGTCCAGGCCTTCAACAAGCATTCCCTTCCATAAGCACCCATGGTTTAAGGCAAAAAATGGTTTAAATGGTCTAAAATCATACATTTTATTATTTATTTTAAAATAAAGTTAAAATAAAAGTTCAATTTAAAATGAAATAAAAAAGTTTTTACATGGTACTCTGTGCAACATGCAGTTTATCCCCTCAAGGCAAGGTGGGGGTCCCCGATCTCTGACGCCATTATTTTAGGGGTTGCAGGCTTAAAAGATTGGAAATCCCTGGTTCCAGGGATGTCTCTCTGAATGATGTTGTATTGTGGTTTCAGAATGATTTAACACCCTGAGAACAACCAGAAATTATTAATGGTGTTGGCCCTGAAGGAGTTCATCATGGATGAAACTGTATCATTTTTGCCTTGATGATATAAAGGTTTTTTGGAGTTTAAATCTCAATGGATGTTTAGAATGGCCAAAAAAAGAGCATAAAACTCTCTAATGGACAAAAATGTTGCAACGTTGCCCCCAGCAGGACACTCAGTCTTTGCAAAATCTTGTAGGGTGCACCTCAAATGTCTTAAATGTCAGAGTGTCATATTTTACTCCTCTAAAGGTTGCAAAGTTTTATTGTTGTCATTTTTTTTTTTATGATTATGATTAAAAGTAAATTTTATTTATTCACTCAAATATATTTAACCAGGAGAACCTCACTGAGATAAAGAATCTCATTTACAAGAGTGTCCTGGCCAACACAGGCAGGAGCACAATCACAGATTTACAGACACAGAACAGAGAAATTATTACAAACACAAATTAAACAAATCAAAATTTCAAGCGTCCTGATTTTATTTTATTTTAAACTGAAAACATAAAGAAGTGAAACAGAGCCTTTTTTTCATTATTAAGTAAACCCAAAAGAAAAACTGCCCATTTATTTCACTTTGTTGCCATCTGCTGGCCAAAACTACAGAGCTGCAGCTGGCTGCAAATTCAACTTTATTTATTTTTATGCAAATAGACTGTGATGTTTTTATATGTGGAAAGTCTGCCATCAGCACAGCATGACTGAGACGGACGAAATGTTAAAGAAATAACAGCAGAAGAGAGTGAGGCAGATTTGTCTATGGATTGTGTATATAAGTTTGTTGCTTTTCTGCTTCAAACTCATCTTGGTCTGCTTTCCTAATGTATGTGGATGTTCAGTTTGGTGCATAGTTATGTTGAAATGATCTGTTATAGTAGAAAGGTCACATCAAGAAGGAAGTGACACCCTTAGGGTGCAGCTCTGCTTCTTTAGAGTGTGGTGGTCAGACCTTTTTCAGGTTTCCATTGATCTCTATGTGTTTTAACATTTTTAGCTTTGCTACTTTAACTAACTGTGCAGAACTTTGGTGTTTAAAATCCTGTATGAATAAATAGATTTAAAGTAGAGTTGTGTTTAATCATTGAAGACCACTTGCATTGGTTTAAACATGATTTCATGTTGTTCCATGCTTTTTCAAGTGTATTATTTTGCAGCAGTTGACCGAGATCACTCTGATGGAGTCAAATATGATGTAAGCTCTCAGATGATGGACACATCACTGTATAGAAGCTTCCTGATAATCCCAGTCTATAAACAATGCAGAGAAAGATGAATTCACTCTGCAGAGAAGCATGGTGTGGTAGTGTGAACTGTGGCTACTTGGCCAGCAGGGGGAGTGTTTGCACTAGTGTCTGCTCCGATAGGCTGTTAACAGAACTGACACTCTGAAGCAGTGGTACTCGGCCTTTTTCTGTCAAAGCACCCTTAAAAAATGGAAGAATATAAAGACACCCCTGGGATTTGTGCAGCAATAGTAGTAATTAAATGAATCTTTACAGCAGTCTCCTTGAACGGATAAATTGCCTTGGACTGAACAAATAATGGTGTGTGGACCTCAAAGGAGACATATTTTACCCTTTCAAGACCAGTTTATATTGGTCTCAGAGGTCCCCAAAACATACCTGTGAAGTTTGTTGCAGAAAAAACACAGAAGTACTGGATTTTCTGTTTCACCGCTGCTCAGAATGAGCTGTTTCTGTGTCCGTGGCTTCAAATGTGAATGAGCTGTCTGACTCCGGTCCCTGACCCCGCCCCTCTCAGGAAATGGATGTGGCTCTCCTGACCCCCCTCTCAGCTGCCAGCCGCCCTGCCAAGTGGGGAGGGCCAACCGAACCTGGGGGAGGTGCTAACTCCCCACATGACATCATGAGGGGAAAATCTGAGAACGATTTGTTTTGGCACACATTTTCTGAAAGGTGGAGAAGGAGGGGTGGGAGGTGGCGTTCTGATTCTTGGGGGGATTGTGGACAGGCCCAGGGGTACATATTTTTGTTAGAAAAGCCTGAAAAAGTGATTTTTGCACATTATGTCCCCTTCAAATTTTTGGTTAATATTTTTTCGGCCTGCCCTTTTTTAGAAACACTCTTAACCCCTTTGCCATTTTAAACATTTTGTTTCCACTTTTAACCCATTTTTGTTTTTGTTTTTTTAACCATTTTTCCTGCTTTTCCTGCTGCTGATGTTTTACCACTGTACACCCAATTATGCCGCTGTTTCGCCACTATTTTAACCTCTTTAAACCCATTTTTGATGTTTTTCACTCTGTCTTGCCACTTTTGTCTATGTTTGACACTTCATTTGCCACTTTCCTGTTGCATCTTGGCCTTTTTATTGCATTTTCTTGCCAAATTTAACATTTTTTCCCCATTTTTAGCCCATTTTTGACTCTTTTCATAATTATGTAATTACTTACTATTAAGATTATCTCAGAGATTTTTGTTTGTTTTGGGGTCGCAAGACACTGAGAGGGGGTCTCCAGATGCCTTAAAAACACTAAAAACATTTTTTAATTACACTTTTGCCACTTTATAACAATTTTTATAACCAATTTAAAACCCATGCTTTGGCCACTTCTAAACCAAATCTTACAACTCTGCCTACTGATGGCTCTGTTAACACATTATTGCCACTATTAAACCCTTTTACCACTTTTTAGCCACAATTTACATCCCATTTCACCAAATTTCCACCTATTTTTGCCACTTTAACACCATTTTGGCCACCTTTGAATCCCCTTTTACCATTTAATATACCCATGTTTTCCACTTTAACCATTTTTTTTTGCCACTTTTATATATTTTTTGGCATTTCTAACCCATTTCTGCTACTTTTAAAATCTAATCCCACCACCTTTCCCACCATTTTTGTCACTATTAACCCATTTTAGCTATTTTTTATGTATTTTAATTCTGTTTTAACAAAAGGATTTACATTTTTAAGAGGGATACTTACTACACAAATGAATTTAAAAAATATTCTTTGATAAGAGTGGTTAGGATTCAGGTCTAAAATAAAATATCACAGTTTAACTTTACAATGCACCGTGATTTTGCTGGCCCCCAGTTATGCTAGGTCCCAGAAAGATTTCCTATTTATCCCCCCTTATGGACGGCCTTGTCTGCACATGACTATTCTGTTCAACCACCTTCAGGTTCAGTGGGGGGCCCCGGTCTCTGACACCTTTATTTTGAGGGTCCTGGGTTGAAAGGGTTGAGAAACACTGGTCTAGAGCATGGCTTAGCTCTGAAGTCTGACATTACTTTGCTGATTGTTTCATTAAGTATGCCAGTCCACATTGTTATCATTAGAAATGAAAAGGTTATCCTGCTGTGAATATTTCTACATTTATTATTTAAAATCAGGGCAGCCCTGATCATCATCTGTGCACATCAGGGGGTAAAATCACTTTTAACCCCTGAAACAACAGAAAAATCTGGTAAAATAAACTGTAGAACCATCAGTTAATTAAGCTCTTGCTGACTTTGGTCAGAAGCAGGGAAATCAGGCCAAAAATCATCAAATATTTTTAAGTGTGGGGTCCACTTAAAAACCAACACACGCACACACAGAAGGAGGACTGGGCTTACATCCAGTTTCATCATTAGTATGTAATCAGAGGATGAGGTTACTCTGCAGCTACTTTAAATTATGACAGCTTCTTGTAAACTATAACCCTCCCACCCCCACCCTGCGACAGAAAGAAAAATCAAGAAAACAAACTTTGAACAAACTGATTCTAACCTGTTTAAAGACATAACAACACATTTAAGTTGTTTATCTGGTATCAGTTCACTGTTAGTAATTGTTCACATAATTATTTTTGCTCATATTGGCCTCTTTTAAACCCAACAATCAAAAGGTCAGATGGTTGATATGTTGGTGTTTCCTTTGGCAATTAACTGAACCCTAAACTGCTCCCTCTGCTGTGGTCAGTAGCATCTGAACGATTGAGATTAATGAATACTAGTGGTCAAATTCTCCACTATCAGTGTGTGGATGTTACTGGGTGAATGTGATCTGCAGTGTATAAGGTGCCTTCAGTGGTCAGAAGACCAGAAAAGAACTATACAAGCTCAGTTTTATCAACCATGTAACTTTTTACCCTGTCTTCCTGTTCTCTGCTGGACTTAGTCTCTGATTCCTCACACTGTAAGGCAGCAGTTTAACCACTACACCACTGGGCTGCCTGTCAGTGTTTGGCTCTTTTAAGTTTGTGTTCTTTACATAACTATAGGCTTCTTCCTGTTTATTGTTTTTGATTCAGCTGAAGAGAAGTAGATGTCTCCAGCTCCACCCAGGAAGACCCAAGACAGGATTTAAACCCTGAACCCCAGAGAACATCAAGAAGAGGGAGCAGAGGTCAGGATGAAACGTCCTGACACAAATCAAAAATATATGAGTTAAAAAGCAGTGTACTGTTTGGGTATGATCCAGTGGGCTCTTTTATCATTATCTAGTGTACTGAAAAGTAATAATCTAGTGTACTGAGTGGTTATAATCCACAGAACTGTCCAGTAAAAAATCCAACATACTGTCTGTTTTTAATCCAATGTACTGTCTAGTTATAATCAAGTGTACTGCCTGGTTATATCCAGTGTACTAAATAGTTATAATACAGTGTACTGTCTGGTTAATAATCCAGCATACTAAATGGTTATAATCCAGTGTACTGGCTGGTTAATAATCCAGTTTACTGAATGGTTATAATCCAGTGTACTGGATGGTTATCATCCACTGTATAAAATGATTGTAATCCAATGTACTGTCTGGTTATCATTCAATGTATTGAATGGTTATAATCCAGTGTACTGACTGGTTATAATCCAGTGTACTGACTGGTTATAATCCAGTACACAAAATGATTTTAATCCAGTGTGCTGAGTTTATATAATCTAGTAAACTGAGTGGTTATAATCCAATGCACTGTGCAGTACACATCAACCTTCCTGTGTGGTTATAACTCAGACTGGTTTTAACCCAGTGTACTAGCCAGTTCACTTACTGGTGGTAATGCAGATTATTAGCTGGATATAATCCAGTGAACTACTGGTTATAATCCAGTTTACTGCTGATTACAATCCAATTTGAATTTAGTGTACTGACTGAATAAAGCAGTTGCACTAACTGGTAATGATCTGGTGTACTAACTGTATAACCCTGGCCACCATCCATGTTACAGTAGGATTTACTGGACATTCAGTGACTGATCAAGGCTCATCATGTGTTGTCTCCTCTACCGCTTTACACACTTATCAGTTTAACAGCTGTGGCTGTAGATTAGCACTCCACTTGTAGGCAAGGTCACACACACACTAACACACAACACTGCAGGGCACTGTGTGTGTGTTTAAGCGCTCAGACAGCCTGTGGACTCAGTTCATGCCTGCAGATTCATGTCCACTTTCAGTTCCATTTACATCGCGTTCCTAAATATTAATGCAAATGAGATTTTTCTCTGATTTTCCTAAATACTAATGGAAATGACAGAAAATTTTTCAAGTCATCAACCGTTAGAGCATAATTCAAATGTTTTGAACAAACTTCATAATGTTCACCATTATTTTTTTTTATAAAAACCTCAAAACGCACTGTTCCACATTATTATGCAAAACAAAGTTTTAAAAGATTTTATAGGTTGTGAAGAAATGAAAATGGTCATTTGATGAATTTGCAGCATTAGGAGGTCATATTTACTGAAATCACAGCTATTTCAATCAAAAACATCTAAACAGGACAAGTAACATGTTAACATAGGAGCCCTTCTGTGAAATCACCTTCACTATTCTGGCATCCACTGAACTTGAGAGTTTTTGGAGAGTTTCTGCCTTAATTTCTTTACAAGAATATCCTCCCAGAGGCTAAATATCAAACGTGTTTGATATTTATGATTTGGGATTTTGAAGGCTACGACATGATTTGGAGCAGTGAAACAATGGTGTTGACACCACACACACGAGGATTATTCAGGCAGTCGTTTGCGACGAGGCTCCTCTTTGGATAAACTTCTAAAGTCAAATATTTCAGCACTCAACCATAGACATCTATTTATGTTGTGTATATTTTTCAAACAAGCCATGAGGGCACTCCTGAAGTCAGGCGATACAGAAACGATTGTATACTTGGCCAACATTTGTCACCATAAGGAGCTCTTCATCATGGCTGCCAACTACCTTCAGTCTCTGGACTGGCAGAAAAATCCAGAAATCCTGAAGACAATCATTGGCTTTTACACCAAATGAAGGGCACCAGATCTGCTATGAAGCATGTGCCCAGGTACAGCAGCATGCTGTTAAAGAGTAAATATTTATATTATTCATGAATTGACAATAGTTTTGGGTTAGGGGGGGCTGTGATGGTAAACAAGATGTTCTGTGAGTGGAATTTTGTTTTGAAGACATACATTTTTAAGCACAAAGGCATGAAAAACACATTTTTGTCTAACTCCAGTCCCATGATAAGGAGATCATTTCTCAGGAACTTAAGAAAAAACATATAATTATCATTATTTAGTCTATCATTGTTAAATTCCTAAAATACTGAAATAAATGAGTTAAGATTTTGTTAACATAACCAAATTGATTCATTCTGGAACCTGCGCTTGATCAAGTGGCTGCAAAGTCTGGTCTCTCTCTGAATTTTATGCAATTTACTCTTTTTTTCATATTTTTGTCATATTTTTGTCAACTACTGGTGGATTTTTCTGCTGGGAGAAGAGTTTATTCAAGAGAGGAGCTTCTTTCATTGAGATGGAACAAATCTGGACAATATCCAATTCCAGAGGACATCTTCAGGCGTTTTTTAATGGTTGCTGTGCTGGTGCAAAGATGAAGGCTAGGAAATGGAAATACAAGCCCTTTCTTCCATCAGTCATCATGGGAAACATCAACTCTCTGCCCAACAAAAGCGACGAGCTGGAGATATTGGTTAAGACTGACAAAACATACCGTGAATACAGTCTCCTGTGTTTTACTGAAACCTGGTTGAATCAAAACAACTCGGACTCTACTGTGGATCTACCTGGCTTCACTCTCATGAGGTCAGACAGAGATGCTAAAGCTAGTGGCAAGGAGAAAGGAGGGGGACAGGCTTTATTTGTTAACCAGAGATGGTGTAACTCTTCACACATAACTGTCAAGGAGAAGCTGTGTTGTCCAGATATTGAACTGCTGGCAGTTGCCCTTCGGCCATATTATGTTCCACGGGAGTTCAGTCATATCATAACAATACTTGTACACATCCCACCCAAGACAACTGATTTGGTTCTGTGCGAAGTTTTGCATGATCCTGTTGCTAGGATACAGACTCAACATCCTGTGGCACTTATAATAATATCAGGAGACTTTAATGCAGTACAATACAATAATAACTTTATTTATCCCTGTCTGGAGTCTCATCTGTTTATGGTAGAATTATATAGTCTTATTGCTGATGGTATGAAAGATCTTCTATATCTTTGTGTCCTGCAGCGAAGAGAGAGGAGCCGTCCACCACTGTTGTTTTTTGGTCATTTAGGGAGATATGAAGTGGATGATCCATGTTCCTCAGAATGGCCTCCACCTTCTTCATTGTGCGTCTCTCCACCTCATCCTCCAATAAGTTCAACTTGATTCCAACCACAGAGCCAGCTTTTTTAACCAGTTTGTTCAGACGCCTTGCATCCTTGTGTTTTACACTGCCTCCCCAGCATAAAACAGAATGCTTGCCACCACAGACTGATAAAACATCTGCAGCATCTACCTGCAGATGTCTATTGATCGGAGTCTTCTCAGGCAAAAGAGGCGGCTCTGCCCCTTTTAGTGGATGAAGTCTACGCTTTTAGACCAGTCCAACTTATTATCCAGGTGCACACCTAAATATTTATATGTCACCACCTCAATGTCCACGCCACAAGTGTTTTGTTCCAGAGCCTTCTTTGAGGTCTTGCTCCTCCTGTATCACAGAGCCAGAGCCTGTTGATCGGCCTTTGCTGCTTTCCTCCATGTTTTGGTCCTCTTCAAAGTCTCCTGATGAAGATTTAAGAGAGCCGGCTGATCCTGGAGGTGGTGTGGTGGTTCTGAGTCCTTCTTCTACCACGACCACAGACTTCACTTCAATACGGATCACACCTGAACCCAAGGAGGACCACGCTGAGGGGACTTTCATTGGTGGGGTTTTCTCATGTTCCAGCCCTCCATTACATCCTGCTGGTCTGTTTGGTTTGTGTCCCGAGCATCATTGAAGCTCACTGAGACGGTCTGGGACTTCTCACCACAGTAGGGTGAAGCTGTTGATTTTGCCAGGGGCTTGGGGGCCAGGCACACTGTTGATTTTGGCCCTGGTCTGTCACGATCCCTGTCTGTTAAGTCTATTTTTTCACTTTTATTTTTGCACCTTCATGTCCACTTTATGTTTGCATGTTATAATTTCTCTTTTCTGTTTTGGATTGATCATGTTCTGCTCACTCCACCCCGCCTTTTCCTCACTGACTCTCCGTACCTCATGTGTCACTCACCTCACCTCCTCCCTCTGCTGCTCTCCGTCCTGCACCCTGCTCCTCACACCGGTCCTGCATCACTAATTAGCCATAGTATAATACTCACCTGCTCACTCACCTCCTTTGTTAGTCCGTTGATCTTCACAGTCACGTTCCAGCTCTCTAGTTTACTCACGTCTAGTTTTTTTTTATCACAACCTCGCCTGCCTTACTGACCCTGCTCCAGCCTGCTACCTGTTTGTACCTTAGCCTGTGAGTTTTTTGAATCTCTGGTTTTTGACTTTGGACTGTATTAAAGATTCTGATTTTTGCTCCACGATAACCTGTCTCCAGAGTCTGCATTTTGGGTCCTGTTTATTCTGTGTTCTAGTTCATGGTTCATGACATGGTCTTGACGAAGGTGTTGAAACCTTTTTCTTCCGAAACAGGTCAACTGTGGTCTCAGGTCTCTTTGTAGTTTTTTGTGTGCTGTTTTTTTGTGGATTTCTCTGAAAGCTTGAGGGGAATACTGGTTGTAAATTTTGGCACTGATGCACTAGGGGTAAATGATACCCTCTTAGGGTTTTTTTAGATTCCCTTTGGTCTTTCTCATGTTTTATGTTCATTTTCATTGGTACCATTAAAAATTTTGAAAAGCAGACTAGAAGTCTTGGATTTTGATGCCTGTGAAGTTACAAGAGTTGAAACCTTTTTCCTCTGAACCACAGGGCTTTGTCTTGGGCTTTTACTTGTATTTGAAGTACATTTCCTTTTTTGTCTGCAAATTGTGATTGTTGACTTGATGGGTTGGGGATTGTGTTAACATAGGAGCCCTTCTTTGATATCACCTTCACTATTCTTGCATCCATCGAACTTGTGAGTTTCTGGAGAGTTTCTGCTTGAATTTCTTTGCAGGATGTCAGAATAACCCTCCACCCTCTTAATTGAGGATGCTCCAAAGGTTCTCAACAGGGTTGAGGTCAGGAGAGGATGGGGGCCACACCATGAGTTTCTCTCCTTTTATGCCCATAGCAGCAAATGGCAGAGAGGGATTCTTTGCAGCATGAGATGGAGCATTGTTATTAATGAAGATTTTGCTACAGAAGGCACTGCTCTTTTTTTCTTTTTTTTTTTTTTGGTTTACCATGGAAGAAAGTGGTCAGTCAGAAACTCTATATACATTGCCGAGGTCATTTTCACACCTTCAGGGACCCTAAAGGCGCCTACCAGCTCTGTCCTCATGAATCCGGCCCAGAACATGACTCCGCCCCCCTCCTTGCTGATGTCACAGCCTTGTTGGGACATGGTGGCCATCCACCAACCATCCACTACTCCTCCATCTGGACCATTCAGGGTTGCACACTCATCAGTCAACAAGACTGAAAATTAGTCTTCATGTATTTCTGGGCCCACTGCAACCGTTTCTGCTTGTGAGCATTGGTTAGAGGTGGCTGAATAGTAGGTTTATACACGACTGCAAGCCTCTGGAGGATCCTACACCTTGAGGTTGGTGGGACTCCAGAGGCACCAGCAGCTTCAAATACCTGTTTGCTGCTTTGTAATGGCATTTTAGCATCTGCTCTCTTAATCTGATGAATTTGTCCATCAGAAACCTTCCTCATTATGTCTTTATCTGCATGAACCCATCTGTGCTCTGAATCAGCCACAAATTTCTTCAGAGTACGATGATCACGCTTAATTTTTCATGAAATATCAAATGTTTTCATTCCTTGTCCAAGGCATTACACTATTTGACACTTTTCAGCACCAGGTATCCTTTTTCTTTCACATATTGCTTGAGGCCGGTGGCCTGTTTAATAATGTGGAACAGTGCATTTTGGGGTTTTTATTTTTTATTTTTTTAAATTCTTGTCATTATGAAGTTTGTTCCAAAACATTTGAATTATGCTGTTATGGCTGATGGCTTGAAAAATATTCTGTCATTTGCTTTAATATGTAGGAAAATCAGAGAGAAATGTCATTTGCATAATAATGTGGAATGAGGTGTATAAAAATAATGAGAATTATGAAACATGATTAACAGAAAAAAAGTGAATAATGTATGAATAAATGTATGAATAAATAAATGAATAATGTAAAAAGTATTTAAATATTGTTGCTTAATATAGATATAAATTACTGAACATTTGAATAAATACATGAATAAATGGAAAGGTAATAACAAAAAAATGGTGATAACTATAAAAAAATAACATTTTGTTTATAAAACAAAAATATCAACAATAAATCAAGTAAAGCTATGGTTAAAATATAAAATGACTACTGAATAGATACAAATAGATACATATATTTGAATAGGTAATATGTCTGTGGATGTAACACTGCCCTATCCACACACCGCTCTATTTAGTCAGTTTGACAATCATATCCTCACTCATATCAAGATTCTTATTCACAGACATATCCACACTCATATCAACAGACATATCCATCTCCACAGTAAATAACAAAATTATGAATACATTTGAAAAAAATAAACAATTAAATGAATTTATTGAAATATAAATGACTAGACCAACAAAAAAAAGTAATGCATTTATTAATACATGAAATAATGTATGAATGAGTACAAAAATATATAAAGAAATATACATATGAGTAGATTGATGAAAACATTTTTTTTCTTACTTTGCTGTTATTTTCCTTTTCCATTAGATGGACCCAGTCAAGAAACATATGGAGCCCAAAGGTGTTTGGTCACCAGTGAGAAGCATTAGAATGTCTCTGGTAAGAAAAAACATTTCATAATATGATTCTTTGATTCCCATTACTATACTATGCATTCATATCTTTTTATGGGTTATACAAAGTCAAAAATGTTTTTATTTATGTTTAACTATTAACACAGAAAGGTGCAGAGGCCACGATTCACCTTTGGTGTGAAGCCAACCTCACCCACATCATAGTTGGGACAAATAACTCATCTTGTGAGGAGGTGAAATCCACAAGAAGGGTTCATTCTTCATTCTTCATTCTGCCTCAGAAGTTGAAGTAAGTAAATGCCTTTTTTAGATTTCCTGTGGCCGGACTCATGATCATTTGACTTAATATCATTACATACAGTGCTTAACAAATTTATTAGACCACCACCCAAAGTAAGGTTTATGCCACAGCTGCCCTAAATTAACAGCATTGGTAATTACCAAAATCATTTTTTATGTTTCTGCAATGGTTAATACACCAATGTGTAGAAGCTCTTTAACCCAAATGATATTTTTAATGTTAAAATATAATTATTATTGTTATCCATGCATGTTCAAATTTACTGATTTACAGAAAACTGAAAAAATAGTAAAGCATATTAATGTTTCTTGATTAATTTGTCAAATTATAGTTATTTACTTGCATTCCTGAACAGAAAAATGAGTTTTAGTAAAGCACTTCATGATGCTGGATGGTCTCTGAGACAAACAGGGAAAGACATAAAGTGTTCTCACAGTGTGGTCAAGGATGCTTTGGAGTCAATGCTGAGACTGGTACTTACAAAATGCGCCAAGAAAGAGGCAGGAAACCAAATTAACTGAAGCAGATGTCAGACACCTCAAGATCTGAAGTACTAGAGACAGAAGGAAGACCACTGCTGATCTTCAGGCAGAGATGAGTGCTTCTAGATCAGGGCAAATGAGTGAAAATCGACGGTATCATGAACAAGAACGTCTACCACAACATCTTAGTGCATCATGGAATCCCTTCTGGACTGAATCTGATTGGTCGTGGGTTCATATACCAACAAGACAATGACCCCAAGCAGACTTCAAAGCTGTGCAGAGACTATTTGACCAAGAGAAAGGAATCTGGAGTACTGGAACTGATGGACTGGCCAAGTCAAAGTCCAGATTTGATTCCTGTTGAACAAATTTGGGATTTAGTAGATTCAAAGATTGATGGCACAAAAGTTTCATCTAAAGCAAGTTTGTGGGAACAGCTAGAAACTATTTGGAACTCAATAACAAAAGAGACTGTGGAAAAGTAAAAACAACAGCAGCAAGAATGCAAGCTGTTATCAAGGCCAAAGGAGGCCACACAAAATATGAAGTTTTTGGGTTATTATGTGTGAAATAGGACTATTTATTTGTTTCAGTTTGTTATTTGCCAAATAAATAACATTTTTAGTTTTAAACACATTTTTGAAAGATTTCTAAAATATTTGTGTTATGACAGGTGGTCTAATTGTAAATGCAGTCATTAATTGTTTGGTGTAGTTGCAGCGTTTGACCACTTGTCATGGTGTCACTCTATTTTTGTAAGTTTAAGTCCTTTGTCTTGCAGTTTCTACTGCTTTTTTCTTTTGTTTTGGTTGCATGCTGGCAGTAGACCCATGTTTTTCCTGTCGGGAAGCAGTCTGGAGTTATTGTGGGAGTGTTGTATGTATCAAGAAAGTGAGTAGTTTGATGGGAGATATATATTGGAGACTATCAAGATTGTGTACAATATATACTAATGAAAGATATGTTTATAATGTTCAAGAAAAGGTCCAGAGCTCTTCAAAAGCATTCGTTCTAACCCCTCCCGTTGGTTGCAAGCAGGCAAAGTGGTTAATATATTTTGTCTTTTATTTGCATATGATTATATAAACATTTGTTTTCATAAGAAAGTTTTCTTTTATGAAGATTTATTAATTTAACAATGAACTTTTTCTCTGATTGTATTTATTTGTTTGTATATTTAGTTCAACGGTGTTTATGAAGCTATAAAGTAATCATCAGTGAAAAAGGAACCTGAGTCATGAGTGATCAATGGGCGGCAAAGTAAAAATATAATTATGTATGCATGTATATGTATTAATTATTGTTCTAACTTTTTAGGCTGTTGATATCCAGCTGGACATCACCATAAAAGGACTGAGGCATCTCGAAGATGCGATGGAAATCCTTGACAAGTATTTTGCCACGTATGGAATCCCAATGAAAATTTGGAGCAGCGAATTTCCTGAAGAAGCCGTCAAAATCCCACAGAGACTGCTGCTAACATATGTCTCTGGAGTAATTGTTGACCTTGAAAATGTCACAGAAGATTTGGGACAAGATGTTGTAGAGGGGGAGGAGGAGATCAGTGAGATGGAGGAGTAAATTGACACCTCCCCCTCAATGGTCTCCTACTCCCCCAAAAAGTTAGGAAATTTGTATTTGGTAGATTGTTGTCTTTGTTGTAACAATGCTTATGACAATACATTTTATACAGTTGGAAAGCCTGTTTATTTCCCTTTAAATGGTGCCTGACTCTCACACTCTGGCACTCTCACACTGACTCTCTCTGCGATGTAAATAATATATATTGTCAAAACGAGAGAATTTTCCTGCATATACCAGTCTTCTGATAACTGATTTATGGGTCTTTGGGATAGCAGAAAATTAAGGCAATCATATTTTTTGAGTAGGCGATAAAAACTGTGTGCTTTACTAACGCCAATAAAATTTACGTGACTTAGTTGTATATTTTATATGGTGGCATATTGATTGATTGATTGATTGATTCTTTAATGACCACGCAGCCAAGCTGGTGGAATTTGCTGAATTCAATTGAACATTAAAAAAATCCTCCTGTTTTTACGACATAACTATCTCATAAAAACAGGATTTTTAAAATTCATTTTTGAATTTCCTGTTTTTACAAGATACTATCTCGTAAAAACAGGACTTTATTTTTGAATTTCCTGTTTTTATGAGATAGTAACTTGAAAAACAGAATTTGATCACACCTAGGGACAGAGAACTGTTGCGTGGAGCAGATGCAGATATTCCTGAGACATGGTCATGTGGATGAGTTTTCATGCAGATGCTATTTGGATGGCTCAAGCAATCATAACCAATGCATAGAGAACTGGTGGGGATTTTTGAGGAAACAATATGCACTGGATCAATATCTTTAAGGATTTAGCTACTTCTTAACCCCGCACCTCTAATTACTGGCTGATAAATGAAGCAACCAGTCATGCAGGAGAGCGTCAGGGGGAATCCTGTTTTTACGAGATAGTATCTCGTAAAAACAGGAAAATCATAAAATAAATTCTTCTTTTTACGAGATAGTTATGTTGTAAAAATAGGAGAATTTTTTTTTTTTTTTTAAGTGAATGCAATACACCACTGTAATTTTAAGTATTGTACTTAATGATATTATTAAAATAACACTGAGTAAAAAAATAAATACTTCAGGCCACAACAAGGAGGTCCAAGCTTTCTGCCAGCAACATCAAAACGACCAGTCTGGCTTAAAGGTACAATGTGTAGAATTTGGCTGCATTTCACCAAACAGAAACGGTGTACATGGGATATAATGTTTATATATCTATGTGAAGTATGTTAAAATAAGTGCACAATCATCCCCTTTAAACTTTTGTTTTCTTTTTACAAAATTAGAAAAAAGCTTTTTAAATTTACATTACCGCGGGTCGCCCTCACGAAGGCTGACATAACGAACTGCCATGTTGTCTAAGGCAATGTTTTGGGGACAGAAAGAGCGAAATGCGATTTTTAAATACGAACCTGCCCGCCGGTCCTGCAAGCTACTTGGAAGGCAGTTGGAGAAGAAGACTGACCTATAATCTATAAAAATAATGGTTACAAAAATGAATGAATAAACCCCCACCTCGTCACTGCTGTAAATAATGTCTGGCTCATGATCCTTCTTGGTCTTCACAGGCTCTCGTCGCTTAGTGATGTGACGTTTTGGTAACATCGGCTCATTCTAAAATCTGAACGCTAGATGTCGCTAAAATGCCAAATTCTGCACATTGTACCTTTAACAATCAGATGACGGTCAGTACTTGCACATAGCGAGAGAAAGATTCCACATTTCCTTCCAAAACAGCGGGTGCACTGTACTTTAAGTAAGGTAACAACAACCCGGTCAGAAGTCTCGTACATATGTAAGGCCAGAGCACTAACATCAGAGCGAGGTATCTGTTTCTGTGGGCGTCAGCACATGAAGTTGGCATTTTCATTGCTGTCTGCCCATTTAACTCTGTTGAGCTCTCACTCTTTTGCCCGCACCAAGATGGCGGCCACTTAGACGTACCATCAGATGGTGAACACGTTATCTACGTCTTGATATTTATGTTATCAGCAGCTTAAAAATGAACTGAAGTTCTACAGAATGGAACAGGATCCAGACCGTTTCAGAGCAGGGGTGCCCAATACGTCGATCGCGATCGACTGCTACGCTGGCCGATCATGTGTCATTTTAATAAAGTCGTATGACAGATAGGCTATCTATAAGTCACTCCAGTGGTGACGTGATTGACGTGAAAAGCGGCCAGTCTGTCAAACCCAAAATGCAAGGCGTGCCAGTTAACTAACTGATTTTATGAGCAAACATCCCAGCCTATCTTAAATTAATACGTAACATGTGGGGAGCAAAAGACAACAGAAACAGAAAAACAAGGAGCGCACTTGGCACGCATCAGAGAGCGCTTTAGAGACTGATAGTCCTCTCAGACTTTGACACACGCTCCCAAGACTTTGCTGTACTTTAGGCGACTGCTGCATTCATATGCTTTCTGTTTGGAGAGGACAGCGAGGTTGAAAACCTGACCTCAAAAATTGCCAAATTGTTTCATATGATCTCATCTGCGCTGACGGAAGGGATCGTGCCACTGGAGGCTGAGATTTATTCTAAATCACGGGCCCACGCTGGACAGTGGTGGAACTTACAGAGGAAAAGTATCTCAGCATGATAAAACGTGCAGCCTCACTGACCCAGCCTAAACCTACTGAAACGTATTGTGATGTGGCTCTTACTGTGTGCGTAGCATGCAGTGTGTTTAACAATAGATTGTGTGATGTTGTGTCAGTACCATGGAGGGCACTGGCTAAGTGTATGGGCATGTATTTTCAACAGTGGAATCAAGGGACAGTCAACAAAAGGGAGAGAGGGAGCAAAAGAGAGAGATCTGCAAGCAGCAGTTTAAACATGCATCAAAGCGACAAAACGGACAAAGTGTTTACATGTTAGCAGAGACCATAGACTGTAGAAAGAATCAAAGCATATTATAGAACATAAGAATAAATACACATTCAAAGGTCTTTATATAATACACCCCACATGTCTGCACACTGAAATAAATGCAGGACAAATCCATATACAACAAATGAATAATGGATGCAGTAGCCTCCCTGCAAGCTTGTATACACACAGTATACAAACATCATAAGAGACCAAATCAATTTAAATTGAATTTAAAAAAAGACAACTTCTTCTGCCAATGCATGTCATATTTAACTGAAATTCACAGCATGCGTCTCTACCACTGCAGGACATATTTAATTTAAATTTAAAGCATGCATGTTAAATTAAAAAAAAAAAAAAGTAACACATATTGGTCCCTGACCAGCCGACCATTGTTATCATCAGGGAAGATGGCAGGATTGTCTCAGTCCATGTGTGATGGCACTCTGGGGGCCTCCTTCCTCAGGCAGGCCACAGTGATGTCACATGCCCTCAAAGAGCTGACTCTTAAGTCTTGAAGACAGTGAAAGCGTGACTTCAGGAGGCCAAAGGTCATTTCAGTCCTGGCCCTTGTCCTGGCATGGGCATGATTGTAGGCCTGCTGTGCTTCCTGGGGGTCTGTGAATGGTGTCAGGAGAAAAGGCTGGCAGGTATACCCCCTGTCCCCCAGCAGCACACGAGAGAGTTCACCTGTCAATACAAAATCTCATCATCACAACCTCATAACAGAGTGACTTTCTTGAAGCAGCCATGATGTAAAAAGTGGTTATTAAGAGAGGTTGTGTGGCTAACCTTGTGATAGGCACTGATAGATTCCAGAGGTCCGAAAGACTTGGGAGTCATGGAACAAGCCAGGCCACTTTGCCACAACATTGCTGATAAGACAGTCAGCATTGCAGACCATCTGAAATTATAATGAAGACTATTGCATACACTTGCATACATACAGGCTAATGAAACAGCAGAGGAGCATGGAGCATGAGGAGCTAAGATAAGATTTTACAATCTGATGGAGTTACATTAATACAATTTCACTCAAATCTGCATCAATTTCATTTACAATCCCAAATGATTCGTAATCAGAGTACAACTACAATTTCGGAGATGTTAATTAACTATTTGGATTGTAGGCTAATTGTGATGGTCTCAGCGGAGCAGTAAGTGTGTATTTGCGCACTACTTACGCATTCAGGCAGTCTGCAATACTCTGCCACGCTTTCTCTAGTTTTATACCTGTGGTGGTGTTGCCTTTCTTTTTTTATTTGGTCTTTTACCTCCTCGTAAGCCTCCATGAGGATTTCTGCCTCCGATGGGAAAAAGTACGCCGCTCTCATTGTCATGGTGAATCTGTGATCGATGGCGGGGTGTATTTGAGGAAGCCGCATGTGCGCACTAATCCAGGATTGGTTTCACCTGGCTTGATGAATCCATGTCTGCTCATCCTGGCTTGGTCTTTGGGCAACCAATTAAGCCTGGATGCTCTTGTTTTGGATTCGTTGAACCCAGCGCAGGCCTCGTCCACACGGAGATGAATTCAGGAGTATACGCAAAAGTTTTTTTTGTGGTATCAGCATTTTGTCCACATGGAAACGGCGTTTTGGGTGACTGTAAACGATACTTTTCGAAAATGGGTCCCAGAGTGCCTAAATCCGTAAACGACTGCTGTTTTATCTCTGTGTGGACAGCTATCTGCATCTTTCTTTTTTTTTAAGATTTATTTTTGGGCATTTTTGTGCCTTTATTAGATAGAGGAGGACAGTGGATAGAGCCGGAAACAGGGTCTAGAGTGGGGGAGAGACATGCGGTGAAGGGCCTCAGGCCGGATTCGAACCCCGGCCGCCTGCGTACATGGGGAGCGCCTTTAACCACTAGGCCACCTGCTCCCCTATCCATATCTTTTTTGAAACGATTACATCACACACAGCATAGCACCCTTAAGGCGCTTGTGCGGGTCCAACCAAAACAAACATGGCGGACTACAGGGATGTGTTCGTGCTGCAGAAGCGACTGAGCTTATTACAACTTTTAGAGCAAAATCTGATGCTCCTTTACCACCACCGCAAAACGTATACACCATATGTGACTGAAGCCAGATAAAGTTCCTGCAAGTCGGTATTCTGGTGGTTGAGAAAAATGGATACAAAGTTATTTTCTTCAAAATGATCATTTTTTGTTTTTTTTTCTCATTTCACACAAGTCCGACATTTAAACTACTCATTCGATGAAAAAAGTAACACAAATGTCATATTTAAAAGGGTTAATTTTGTGTTAAAAAAATGCCCTCTTTTCGTAGTTTCTGTGGGGAGATTGAGGGGAGGGGAAAGCGAAACTACTGGGTGATAATTGGCCACTCAGCCTGGCATTGTTTCCAGTTTCACCCATTGAAATCAACAATAACAAACATCATATGGCTCAAACGCCACCCCCCTCGGCACGTAACTACAGCTGTTTCTAGTTACCACCTTTATCAACAAGCCTCAAGATGCGCCCTGCAGCGAAGAAAAGTAGAAGAGACGATGAAGAAGCAGCAAGATTTATCAACAGACTTGGGACAACTTCAAGATCACTTGACAGTGAAAGTTTGATGAAGGTGGATTTCCTATGGGAATATTTTGATGAGCGTCACCAGTCTGATTCAGAAGCTTGGTTTTGGTAGACTTTATGTAAATGTGGTCCTATTGTTCACGCCCATTACCTGGCCTGCCTGAAGGTAGGAAAAGTCCTGAAACTTTGAACCTGGTTTTCTCAGAACAAACAGAAACTAGATGATAACATTCAAATGAGCATATCTTTGTAAAATATGCTCAGATTAGGGTGTGTGATACACCATTTGAAAGCTTGGAATCTACGCTTTCATAATGTGTAAAAACTCAAAAATGACCTCGGATGACTTGCTGGAGTTTTTACCAGCTTTGGTCACATATGTTTTCAAATCCAATGCCGAGAACAACAAGGAAGGCAGCTAGGAGAAAGTTTGGGGCAGTTTTCTGCGCGGTTTTCTCTCTTTTAATGCATTTCCATGGCAGCGTTACAGCGCAAAGTAAAGGCTTGGCATATGCACTACAGCGTTTTCCGTTGTTTTCAGTAGTTCCGTGGTTACGCGACTATTTCCTGAAACTATCCGTCTTTACAGAAAACTTTTTCAAAACGAAACAGCAATATATCGGTTTTGTCTCCATGTGGACAGGGCCTCAGTCATTTCCCCTGGATGTCTGAATCCTACTTTTGTGCAACAGGCCCTGGGTTGACTCCTCGCATCTATTTTAATGGCCTGCAGACTCCCTCAGATCCAGGCTTCATGCTTGGAGCGTCATGACGTCACCTGAGACGCTCAAGCTGCCTGCTTTCTCTGGAGCTATGGTAGCACGTCATCACTAACCCAGCAAGCATGAAAAACTACTGTTTTAAAATGTTAATGAAGTGAAAGACTGCACAAGTCCAGTTATATAAGTGCTTTTATGTCCTGTAGCCTGATGGCATGTCTGTTGAGATTAATGTTTGCAAAACACTGGGCTGTGATAGCTAGCATAGCTAGCAGTCGCGAATTTCAACTTCTTCATTCAAATGCTCCATTAGCATTTCAGAAAATCCTTTTTTAAATATTTTTCATCCTGGAATTAAGCCAACCAGCTACATGAATATTCGTGACTGTAAGTCATTTAATTCAGTGCAAAAACGGCATTGAAAAGGGGGCAGTGTGCTTAGGAACAAGTTTTTGAGAGTATTTATTTTTACCAAAAGTTAAGGAGCTACGTCTCCCACAATCCTTTGCGATTTCATTTATGAATGCTGGAGATATTTCAGCGCTACCCTTTAAAAATGTGCACAGGGCCCTTTACATGCTTATCTTTATTGAAGTGCAAATATCAAAAAAGGGGACGTTATTTGTTGTAACTTGTGTATGAATAGTGGCTTCGCAACTACAGGTTAAAAGTGGATAAATAGAGCAAAAAGTGGGTAAATGTGGTTTCAAGAAGTGGCAGTAACAAATGACTAGTGGCTAAAGCATGGTAAAGAGGCAAAAATAGGCAAAAAGTACCATAAATTTGTAAAAAATTACAAAAATTGACAAAATAAGGGGGGAATATGGTCAAAAGTATTTTAAATTGACAAGAAAAGGTGTCAGACAAGGGAAAAAACAGCAAATGTTGGGTTTGTGGCAAAAATGGGCGGAGAAAGTGGTGAAAAGGGTTAAAACGTGGCCAGAATGAATCATTTCAAAATTAAAATCCAATAATAGCTTCATACACTTTTCAGCTTCAAACTGGGGAACTGTTAACCAGGACCAATGCTACTGATCCAACACACATGCATTGATAACTCATTCTCTGGGTTTTTGCACAGTGAAATAAGATCTGGACAGTGTGTCTTTTATTCACAGTCTGCTTACGACTGAAAACACAAAATCTGGTTGTCTGTTCAGAATTGGCACTCACCTGGTATCTCCACCCACGATTATGGACTCTACTGATGTGGATACAAGAAAGGGCTGAAGAAGTAGGGTTTTACTGACATTTAAAGAGAGAGACACAAAAAATCAAGCCTTACAAGAAAGGGTGTTACAGGCCATAGATGAGTGGTTCCTAAACTAGGGTCCAGGACCCCCCAAAGATCTGGGGGGGGCAAGGATCTGAGGCTGCTAAAATTTGATTTGCAAATATTGACTAAAACCATGATAAAGCAGTTATTAAGCAGTTTATACAAAGGTATTTTGATAACAAAAGCATGCATAGGCCTTTTTTAGGGGTTATCAATAAAACAATTAAAATTTATGTTGATTTTTCGGCAGCAGTGTGTCACTTTTTCTTCTTTCTTGGTTCCTAGGGGGGCACTGCTTTTCTTAGGTACATGCAGTGGGGGTGGGGGGGGGCTCCAAGGAAAAATCATTGGGAAACACTGCCATAGACATAAGTGCACCTTCACTTTTTCAATTCTATGTTTCAGCCTGATGCTACAGTCTGAAAACTAATTTGTTTTCTTATTAATCTATACTGATAATGTTTGGAAATGATTTGAAAAGGCACACACCTCTCTTTAAGGTCTCACAGCTGACAATGCATATCAGAGCAAAAGCCAAGCCATGAGGTCGAAGGAACTGCCTGCAGAGCTCAGAGACAGGATTGTTGCAATGCACAGATCTGAGGAAGGCTACAAAAACTCCTGCTTCACTAAAGGTTCTAATGAGCACAGTGGCCTCCTTAATTCTCAAATGTGAGAAGTTTGGCACAACCAGGACTCTTCCAAGAGCTGGTCGCTTGGCCAAACTGAGCAATCTGTGGAGACAGACCTTAGTAAGAGAGGTGACCAAGAACACCCTGGTTGGACATTCATATTCTCCTGTAGTTAGTGCATTAAGGAAAGATCCGATTACAGTGTGAAAGGCGCTTGGGTATGAAAGCTACCCAGTACTGTGGGTAAACTTTAAATAACTTCTTTTAGTTTACTTGAGTAGATTTATAGACCCTTAATTTTATTTTTACTCAAGTACATTTTTTTAAAGTAACTGTAATTTTCCTTAAATACAATGGTCTGGTACATTTCCACCCATGTTGTTAAGCCCCTGCCCCCCTGGATCTACACAGAAAAAAAATAATATTGATTTAAATTGTTTTCATTTATAAAATCCCAACAGAAAATGTTTGTGTTCTTGCCAAAAGATCCTTGTGTCCATTATGGCTCCAATCACGATCCAGAAAGGAATTATACGCAAGTCTAATTTTGACAACCTCAAAGCAGACAGGGCCTCATGTAACCCCGGAGATCTTTGGTGCCCCCCTGTTGGGAACCAGTGTACCAAAGAGCACCTCTACACCAGAGAGCTCAGGCTGTTTTCAACTACGTGATGAGTGGGATGTTAATTACAACAAAAGGCAACACTCAAGGAAGTAACTATGATGTTAACTCTGAGATCAGAGCTAACATAATATCAGTGGTTAAAAGTAAAACTGCACGTTGTTTCTACGTTTTTCTTGGGGTATCGGTTTAATTAGTGCCCATGTTAACTGGTGGCTTTCAGCCAACTGCGATCGTAGATGTCATTGTTACAGCAGCTGGCAAAAAAACAGAAGAGTCCTCCTGAATGTCTTTTGTTTGGTTGTTATTGTGATGTCAAAATACCCATTAGCCTTGTATTCAATGAAACATTAAAATTCACACTGACAAGTTTGTGTTTATGAAGCTATCAAGACATTAAACATACAGACGATTGCCCATTTAGATTTAAACAGTTTAAATTAAGTTTTCAGATGACGCCCTCTGAGTTATTTACTGTTAATAATCTGAGATATTTCTGTTTGACTTTCAGGGCGGTGAGTTGTTCAGGTAATGATGGGAAACTGTGGAGACAGCCTGAAACCTAACTCCATTAAATCCCCTAATACCATCATCGGACTGTGGAGAGCTCTCAGTTTAATCACATTAAACATACAGAGTCAGTTATCACGGGCATATTATATTTTATCCATCAGAAACAGATCACATTTAAACCAGGTTGCATACACAGCTTGGTTGAATATAAAGCACATATCAAACAGAGGGATGATTTTTAAACAGTAGATAGGCTGCAGCATCACAGATATCACAAATATGAAGGTGTAGTCTGAAGATATCACACAGGAAATTGTTTTATCTGATTAAATGTGTGTAGTGCCTGAGCCTGCAGTTCTTCGTCATTCAACAGTCTGTATATCTCCTTCCTCCTCTTCCTCTCTGGTCAAGTCTCAGAGGTCAGGTTGGGGAATCTCCTCAGTAGAGTTGTGGCATGTTTCGCGGGGAGTTGTCCTCCTTGCATGACACTCTGGTCAGATTTATTCTTCATAGCCATCTGTGAAAGAGGCGCAGAGTTACCATGGTTAAGATACAGGCTAAAAACAGCCGACCAAAGTGGTCTTCAGTGTGAGGAAAGCTAAGATTAAAACTCTTCTCTGTGATACATTTATATCACTGATGAATGGAGTGACTGATTTATAGATAAACTGATCAATATATTACAGAATAAAACCCATTTGTTTGGTTCGTGTATTTTTAACAGAAATTGATTATTATGGACCAGCCCCAAATATCTGCAAACAACATATTTACATGTTTGCAGATTTATTAAAGTTCAAAAATATTTTTTAATGTGAAACACACAAAGCTCAATGATTTCTATTAAATTCGTATTTAATTTTCATAGATTGTGTCAAGACACGTGTTTATGTTATAAAAACATCTTGAGAATGATAAATGGACTTAAGCTTGTATAGTGCTTTTCTAGTCATGTGACCACTCAACACAATTCCTCCACTGTAGATCACACTGACTCAGTCCCAACCATTCACTCTACAGTGACACACTGATAATGAGGGCTGCTATGTAGAGACTATAAACTAATCCCATTCAAACCGATCCATACACATCCACACGCGTCTGACGTGTGTCTTACCCAAAAGCACATCGCCATGTGACTTAAAAGGGCTCAGGATTGAGCCCATGACCTTCTGATTTTTAAAGAGATACTCTAACTACTTATGCACAGTTGCTTAAAAATGACACACCTGTATAGGTGAGTAAAAATGTACCTGAGCTTTCTCCACACAGGTGTAAAACTTGTTCATCTCTTCAGAACAAAAACCATCCATGAAGTTATTCTGCCTCCAGCACGCCATCATGACGGACATCTCTGTCACACAGGTCGCCTCTGAAAACAAAAAACACAAGAACTTTATCAGTAAATGTTTTTTCATTACAAGATTTATTCATTTAATACATTTCTTTATAACACTCACTAAAGGACTTAATGATCTAACATTAATTTATTAATAGTAGAATTAACTATATGTAAAAATTCAATGCCTATAAAAAGTATTCACCCACTTGGATATTTACCCTTTTATTGGCCTTCAATCAGTTGTGGTCAATATAATTAGGCTTTTTGACAAAAATGTCAAAGTGAGAACAGGGTCCTACAAAGTAATGTCACTAAACAAAAATAAGTAAGGTAAAATAACTGACTGCATAAATATCCAACCTCTTTAAAGTGGCTGTATTAGTGTTCCTGGCTACCATTACACCATGAAGACAAAAGAACACTCCAAGCAACTCAGAGAAAAGGTTATTGAAAATTTTACATCAGGAGATAGATTTGAAAAAGCATTTCCAAGGCTCTGCACATCCTCTGGAGTTCAGTTAAATCCATTATCAAGAAATGGAAGGAATATGGTACGTGTGTAAATCTGTCTAGATCGGGCCGTCCTCACAAACTCAGTGACTGCGCAAGAAGGAGACGAGTGAGAGAGGAAACCAAGACACCTATGACTACTCTGAAGGAGTTACAAGCTTCAGCAGCTGAGATGGAAGAGACTCTGAACACAACAACTGTTACCCAGGTTCTTCACCAGTCAAAGCTTTATGGGAGGCTTCATGGTCAAGTGGGAAAAATTTATTTGGTCTGATGAGACAAAAATGGTGCTTTTTGGCCATCAGATAAGACGCTATGTTTGGTTGACACCAAACACTGCACATCACCGCGAACACACCATCCCCACTGTGGCAGCGTCATGTCGTGGGGATGTTTCTCAGCAGCTGGCCCTGAAAGGCTTGTAAAGGTAGAGAGTTAAAATGAATGCTGAAAAATACAGGAAATTCCTGGAGGAAAATCTTATTCAGTCTGCAAGAGAAATACAGCTTAGGAGAAGATTTGTTTTCTAGCAAAACAATGACCTGCAAATTGTGGTCAAAAACGCCAAATTATATTGACTATGACTGATTTACAAAATCGATAGATGTGTAAAATATCCAAGAGAGTGAACATTTTAATAGACACTGTAGTTATTTCCAGTGACTTTTTAACATATGTATAAATATTCCATATTCACTTAGAATTTTTTAAATTAATATGAGTGTAGGTCCTTAATGTTCAGCTCCATTAAAAAAATCATTACGTCATTCCTTTATTCTAACAAAAAAATGCTTTGAAAAATAAACATTGCTAAATTGTAATAAACTATAATGTTAGATAGCTGGGACAGGTAGAAAATGAGGCCTTGGAGTTTAAAGAAGTTCATGATAAATCAGATTTTTTAACTCTCATTACTAATGGAGGCATTATGGCAGTGGTGTGCATAGACCTTTTCAAGGGCAGGGGCGAAAAGAAAAAAAGGGCACATACAGCAGCGCAGAGCTTAGCTTCGTTAACTTATCTGTAATAGCTGAGATAACAATGGTTGGCAAGCGTTAATTTTAATGATTCAATGTAAATACTGTAGCACCAGACTAACGGAGAGACACTCTTGGTAAAGATGATAAAAAGGCCGTTATATTTTTCTCATATTCTGAGCCAAAAACCTTAACTTCAGTGGCACTTTGATGTTTATCCTCTATCTTGTGGTCTGAGATTGTGATGACAGCGAGATGCGGTTTATCATGTTTGCACTGGGACCTGTAAATTTTGGCTTGTAACTGAAGCTTTTTATTGACCTTCTCGACAATAAAATGATTAATTTATCCCTCCAATGTGTAGTTTAGACCCTTTTGGTGACTTCTAGATGATATGTGATCCTTCTGTCTCCAAAAATCATCAGTGGTCTCCTGTAAAATGTCGCCTGCTGCCATAGCGTCTGTCACTGAATGTTCATTGTTTGTCCGAGTGAGTGGAGGGGGCGTGGCTTAGCCATAGGTCAACTGGACCCCCCCGCACACCACTGCATTACGGTGTTAAACTCTTATAAAGCTCTGAGAGAGGACTAGAGGACATGAACCAGTCCATAGACTCTGACAGCTACATCACCATTTTAATTAAATAAGTATTTTATTTAAGGATAGATTTCAATGACTGGACAGCTCTTATTATTGACAATTTTAATGATTGGGGATCACCCGATTAATGCTAGATTTAATGGTTAAATTGACTTAGGCTCTCTGATTTAATGAGACGTATTTTAATTATTTTAATGATAAAGGATCTCTTGTGTTGTGTTAAATTTCTGTACCAACTATTCATCTCTTACCTCCTTTCTTGGGTTTCCGGTTGGCCACATTGTCTCTGAGGATCAGGGGTCGGTTCGGTTTGAGGACGGGTCTCCGGTTCTGTTTGTTGATTAACCTGTTGACTTTCTCCTGAAAAGATACACCCATCGGTCCTGCCATCCCGGCTCTCCTCGTAGACAAACTCCTCTTAATAATATGAACCTTTTAATCGGAACCGTCACAGTCAGGGCTCCTCACTAACAGCTCGTCCTCGACCAACTCTTCCTCATAAAATAAGCTCATAAACAGATCTTTATAGCCTGACAGGGCTCCTCGCTACTCCGCTCTGATGTTTAATAATATTGTGAATCGAGTAAATTAGAAAGAATAAATAGTTATCCTTTTGACACTCCGCTACAGCGCTGGTCTGGGTGCCGCCATCTTTAACGTAAATCGTGTCACTGTCGTAAAATACACTTTAGGTAGTGATGTGTTTCGGGACAGTCCGACAGAAACTGAGCCAAATAGAGTGTGGATGGATGAAAACTTAAGTATCCCAATAATTGACGTAGTTGACGTATTTATTTAGAATCATATATTTCTATACAGAGGACCCACGTTTTATGCGAACCTGACAGAATCAAAGTCTATAATCTTTAAATCTTTAAACAAAGATAACATAGGTAAAATGTACGGCATATAGCGTATTTGGAATCTCTTTTATTCCTGATAATCTGTGAGTTTGTTATCATGGAGATCAGAGTTGAAAAAATATATTCTTTATGTTGCAAGATGAGGCCTGACTCAGGCCACTTTTAAGTCCAAGGTAAAATGTTCCTTTGTGCCACACTCCAACTGATTAGAGCTTAAATTATTTCCAGATTTTTTTTTCTTTTTTGCTGTTAACATGAATTGTAATACACAATATGGACAAAAGTATTCTGCAGTCTTTTAGAAGACTTTCCACAAGACTTTGGATTGGTGCCCATTCATTCTGTAGAGCATTATGAGGTCAGGCACTGATGTTGGACGAGAAGGTCTCTCCATTCCAGTTGGTCCCAAAGGTGCTCAGCGGCGTTAAGGTCAGGACTCAAGCTCTTCCACACTAAACTCATCAAACCATGTCTTTATAGTCCTTGCTTTGTGCACTGGAGCACAATCATGTTAGAATAGAAAAGGGCCTTCCCCAAACTGTTGCCATGAAGTTGGAAGCGTAGCACTGTCAAAAATGTCTTGGTATGCTGAAGCATTAAGATTGACCTTCACTGGAGGTGAAGGGCCCAGCCCAAACAAAAAACAGCCTCATGACATTATCCCTCCTCCAAACATGTTTCTACCGCTCCACAGTCCAGTGTTGGTGTGCTTTACACCAGTGATTCTCAACCTTGGGGTCGGGACCCCATTGGGGGTCACGAGACACTGACAGGGGGTCACCAGAATCCTTAAAAAAAAACAAAGAATATTTTTTTAAATTCCACTGTTGCCACTTTACACCAATTTTACCAAATTATGTTAACCCTTTTTCATCAGTCTTTAGCACCAATTTTGCCCATTTTAGCACATTTTTGCCACTAAAAAAACACTTTTGTCCATTTTAAACCCTTTCCGTCGCCTTTTTTCTACTTGTTTTTGTCACTTCTAAACCAATTCTTGCCACTTTGTGCCTATTATTGATTCTGTTGACCCATAATTTCCCCTAAAGACCACTTTTTACTCTTCTTTTTGCCCATTTTAACCACAGTTAACCTATTTTAGCCAGTTTATCAATTTTTTATCCCATTCCACCAAATTTCCACCAGTTTTTTGCACTTAGAAAGCCATTTCAGCCACTTTTAATCCCTTTTACTGCTTTTTTGTGCCCGTTTTTGCCACTTTAATCCATTTTTGGTCATTTTTGCCACTTTTAACCCATTTATGTTCTTAAAAAATCCAATTTTATCACCTTTTACACCATTTTTTTTGCCATTATTAACCAATTTTAGTATTTTTTAAACCCATTTTAATTATGTTTTGAAGAGAACTTATTTTCATTTAAAGAAGGCTATTTACTATGTAACTGAATAAAGATATCGTTCTTTAAAAAGAGTGGTTATTATTCAGGTCAAATATAAAATATGGTTTTCACATGTTAACTTCACAATGGACCATGGTTTTGCTGACCTCCATGGGCCCCCCAATTTGGCTGGGTCCCAGAACCCTCCCCCTTCATGGACAGCCTTGTCTGCACATGACTATTCTAGAATTTTCATGGCTGTGTTCAAACACCTTCAGGTACAGTGGGGGCCCCTGGTCTCTGGCACCTTTATTTTGGGGGTTATTTTGGGGGCCGAAAAGGTTGAGAACCACTGCTTTACACTACTCCATTAGACGCTTAGCATTGGCCTTGGTGATGTGAGGCTTGTTTGCAGCCATCCTCAGCCGTGGAAACCCATTCCCAAAGTTCCAGCCACACAGTTTTTGTGCCTACACTAATGTCAGTGGAAGTTCAGATCTCTCCATCAATGGAATCAGCAGAGCTTTGGTGACTTTCACACACCATGCACCTTACAATGTTACAATGTCATTTAGCAGATTTATCCAAAGTGACGATCTGGGACAGGTGTTTGTGGCATGAAGGATCTTGGCCAAGGGCCCACACTGGATACTTCTTGTGTATCAACAGATCAGAGTGAAACACCTGAGTTCAATAATTAACAGGTGTGACCGAATACTTTTGTCCATATTGTGTAACAATTCAAGAAAACTTTAATGAATTGTTCCAACAAAGTGGGAGTGTCTGGATTTAAAGATTGTAAGTGGATTTTTTCCACCCCATCACTGTTGCAGGCATTTTCTACTGTGAGCCCTGGGAAGACGTCCTGGGATGGATTGTTAAACTGGACCTGTATCGTTAAGACAAGGGCGTTGGTGAATCTGCATCAGGAAGATAAGACTTTGTGGTTAGGGACTTCAGAACACTATAACACTGACAGGTGTACAGAGCAGATAACTTATCAATAATGTGTTTTAAATGTCCTTAAATTCTGTATGTCTTTTTGATCTTATATTCAATTATTTTATATTTCTGTGTTCTTCCTGCTCAGTGTGCAACACCTCTTAATATTCTGTTTTTATTCATCAGTGGTTTATGAATGGTGCTCTATGGATAAACTTGCCTTGCTGACTCTGTAGAAAATTTGTTTTTCCTCCTTTGTGACCTTTAGGGAGAATTCAGGCGAGTTGTGACAGCGATCTGCTTCAGGAATTAAAGTCTGAATCATTTCAGGTGAGATCAGGTATAAAAACACACCTACACACTCACCTGTTGAATCCTGTGAGCTGTGAATACCTGAGGCAGAAATCATCCAGCCTGAGTGTTCAGCTCTGACAGGTAAACTGTTTCAAATGAAGAATGTGTGGCTAATATGACCACGTGAACATGTTTAAGACACCTTCAGGTGAACTAATAAGGAAAGATGTCTCCTTCACTTAAAACATGATCAATGTTGATAAAGTTGTTTTATAATTGTCAGACATTCTGTGTTCTGTTTATCATGAGGACAATTTAAAGTTGAATCTCATTAAGACTGTAAAAACCCCTCAGAACCAGAACAATACTGAATAACATGATAGCTTTTGGTAGTGACAGAAAGAATGAGATCATGGAAACAAGCAGTCAGAATGACAGTCCTAAAGAGCGTGGCTGGACTCAGCTTTAGAAAAGAGACAAGTGAGAGCTGCTGCTCCTTCATGTTGAAAGGAGTCATTGAGGTTGGTTCATGCATCTGATCAGGACGCCTCCAGGGAACAGCTCTTTGGAGGTCTTCCAGACAAATCCAACTTGGAGGAAACCCCAGGCCAGATCCAGAACTCACAGGGGAGATTGAATATCCCACCTGGTCATGGAAACGCCTCAGAATCCCCCACAAAGGGCTGAAAAATATTTCTGGATGGATGGATGAAAGGATGTTGACATGTTCATGCCTCATGCCAAAGACTACATTAATTCAACTAACCATAACTGCCCATATTTTCCAGGGCCGGAGGTTGCCACTTGGTGTGTACTCTTTTTCATGGGTTCTCAACTTTCAGCCTGCGACACCCAAAGTAACAGTGCCGCAGACCGGGGGACCCAGTGTACCTAAGGGTGGCTGAGGCATAGTTAAATAGATAGACTTGAGCAGAACATCTAAAACACATATCAACACTCTACCTGAGGGCATAATGGGAAAATTGTGCAGATTTTAAATGGTAGTAGGCAGAGATTAGATCATTCGACTCTCTCCAGAGTTGGATTAACAATGAATGGATCGCCACTGTTAAATAACTCCAACACTGAAAACTCAACAATGAGAAATCAACACTCTAGTTGCTATTTCAGCCTGAGTTTATTGCAGCTTAATCAGTCTAAGTCTATATCAGTGATATTAGTCCAAGCTTATGGCAGCTACATCAGTCTAAGCCTATATTTCCTGCATTACTCCAGGCCAGTAGCAGCCATGTCAGTCGAAGTCAACATTTGTAGCCCAAGCCTCAAGCATCTACATCAGTCTAGAGCAGTGTAACTCAACCCTACTCAACCAAAGAGCCGAATTGTTGAAAAATACCTTTGAAAGAGCCATAATCTAAATGGTGAAAAGTGGCAAAAAAGCTTTTAGTAGCAATATAATAAGTTAACAGTGGCAAAAATGGTCGAATAGCAACATAAATGGGTAAAAAGGGGCGAAATTGGGGAGGAAACATGGAAAAAGGGTCAAAAAGTAGCAAAATTGGGTGAGAAGTGACAAAAAATTGAGTTACAGGTGGAAAAAAATTTTTAAAAGTGGCAAAAACTAGCAAAAAATTAGTGAAAAGTGACTAAAATGGGCAAAAAGCAGACAAGAGTGGCAAAAATGGGCATCAATGGGAAACAAGTAGTACTGAGTGGCAAAGAGTAGATGAAATGGGTGAAAAGTGATGAAAAAGGGCAAAAATGAGATAAAAGGGACAAAAAGAAGTGCCAAAAAAGAGTAAACAAGTGGTATTTAATGGCAAAAAGTTGCTTAAATGGGCAAAAAGTGGCAAAAGAAGGGTCAAAAAGGGCAAAAATGGCATAAAATTGCCAAATAGGAGAGGCTAAAATGGGCACCAACGAGGAAGAAAGTGGTATTTAATGACAAAAAGTAGCTTCAATGAGGAGAAAAAAATGGTGAAAAGAGACAAAAATGGAACAAAGTGGAAAAAAATGGTAAAAGTAATAAAAAAAATACGTGTCAAAAATTTGAAAATAGTAGGGAAAAAGTGGTAGTTAATGGCAAAAGGCAAATTAAATTCAAAAAAATGGGATTAAAGTGGCAAAAATGGGCAAAAAAATAGGAAAAATGTGTTATTTAATGGCAAAGGATAGCTTAAATGGATAAAAAGTGGCAAAAAACTGTGAGAAAAGGGCAAAAAAAAGTCTTCCTTTCGTAAGGTTTTCTGGGGGAATAATTTTTAAAATTAAGACAGAAAAGAGTCACAAATAATCACAAAAGAGTTTTGCAAAGATGTGGCTCCAGAGCCACACGTTGAGTGTCACCGGTCTAAAGCCTATGGCAGCTATATCAGTCTAAGCTTATAGCAACTACAGTTATAACAATAAATGCTATCAGTAAGGACAGTTTCAAGCCTACTGTCAAAGGCAGAGAAGTCAGCACCCTGGACCCTGACTGGTAGGTGCATACTACATGAGAGAGGGACCTGATGACTAAATTCTCTGCCTCCTGTACTAGAGACAGAAGGTACAAAGAGCAGGCCTGCAGTCTGGAAGCCCAGTGTCCTCCAGGAGTTATAAAGCACTATGAGCTATGAGATATATTGGTGTTCATGTATTAAAGGCGTTGTAAGTGAGAGGAAGAATTTTAAATTCTTTCTAGGTTACATGAAGCCAGTGAAGAAAAGTTTAAACAGGAGTCGTGATCTCCAAGTAAAAGGGCTGCTGCGTTTTGGGCCAGCTGAAACTGGACAGACTGATGCCATTAAATAATCCAGTCTAGAGGTAACAAATGCATGGGCAAGTGTTTCTGCATCTTTCTGAGAGAGGATGTGTCTGATTTTAGAAAACAACTGATGTGGAAAAGGTTAAAATCTGTTTTATCCAGATCAGATGGAGCTAACAGCCACAGTTTGTGCAGAGAGTAAGGGATGAGCCTTTTTTTTTTTTTTCTGGAACATTCCTGCCGTGTGTGCCTGAAGCTGTGTGACGTTTGTGTCTCTGCACGTTCTCTACCTGCAAGAAATGTTTCACCTGCTGACTCTGCAGAGACAGATCTGAACCTGAAGACCACTTCATCCACACAGACTCCTGACTCTCACCTCGCTCTCTCTGTTTGTCATGGCACTTCGTGTCAGTAGGAGCTGACGTGTGACAGAGCTTCTATTTTGAAGTTTTCAAAATTGAGAGGATGTATGAACTTTTAACCTTTGACACACACAGACACAATGAAATGTTTGAGCATTCCTGCAGGAGACAAACACACACAGCGGGTTATTACTGCAATAAAATGCATACACAGAATACACTGTCGAAAGTGAAACCATAAAACTCAACAGACATTTAGGCCAGGTTTAAGAAAAGAGTCACATCATCTGTAAAGTTTATATAGTTATATTTATTTAGTATGTTAGTTATCAATAATATCAGTGTGTAAATAAACATACGGTTATCAAATATGAAGATAAGACTATCAATGTGGTGTCTTCACACATTAAATAAAGCTCAATTTATTCAGGTGTTCAGTCACGATATCAGCCAACATGTTGACGTCACAGTTTGATCTTCTAACCACAGCCTGCAGTGAATCAAATCAGACACTTCACAGCATGTTGTGGTTTAAAGAGACAGAACTATATATATATAAATCAAACCTGAAACAGACAAATTGAAAACGTGCAAAGGAAATCTAACAACACTCAAACAGATGCCTGCTTGGCACTGGCACTGGGCTCTCCATTATAGGTGGTTTTACCATCAGGCAAAGGTAGGTAGTTGCTTGGGGCCTTGTGCACCAAGGGACTCAAGGTAAACATCAGGGATGAGGACCACACACCCCCAGTTATGGTCAATATAATTTGGCTTTTTTGAAAGAAACAAAACAAAAAAATTTAATATCAAGGTAAAACAGATTTCTATGAAGTAATGCAGTTTAAACAAAAATGTGAAAAATACAGGGGACCACCTGAGTGCAGTAAATATGCCTCAAGTGACAGTTGTATAAAGACACCTGTGTCTGGAAGGTCCAGTCACTGGTTAATCCAAATTCCTGGCTACCACCACACCCTGAAGATAAAAGAACAATCCAAGCAACTCAGAGAAAAGATCATAGAACATTTTAAGTCAGTGGATGAAAACAAAATAAATATCAAGGCACTCAACATCCTCTGGAGTTCAGTTTGGTCTGTCATCAAGAAATGTAAGGAATATTGCACGTGTAAATCTGCCGAGATCAGGCCGTCCTCTAACCGGACACGCCAGATGGGTTTGTTTCACACATCCATCTGGTAAACCTTACATAGACAGTGTCTGGGAAAGGGCAGAGCCTTTGAAAAAACACTCGGAGGGTGATTGGATGAACGTTCTGTCTGTCACATCTTTACAGGCCAATCAGCGCAACAAAACACGTGACGTAGCTGTTACCGCGATGCGCCCCTACTGAAGGAGTAAACTAGAGATCTGCATAATGCAAACCATGGCGACTGTAGACATGTCAGTACACAACTTTTGTGGGTTTTGAAAAGAAAAAAACTCAATGCTGTTCTTTATTCTTCTTTTAAGAAAAGTTCTGATAAAACTGGCACTGGCAGCATCCATGCTAATCTCTTCCACCATAATTGCATTGACCTCTTGTCGCTGCTTGTTTACGTCACGACTCCACTGCACCTGAAAGTACTGCCTCTCAACACTGATTGGTCCTGTCACTTTCTAACCGGGCCCAAACAGTTCAGATGGGAGCATTGCAAGATGGATTCGCCAGTGAGAAACACAGACACGGGCGTATCCATCTGCTTTGCAAGGTTAGCCGTTCTCACGAACTGAGTGAAGAAGGAGACTCGTGAGAGAGACCACCAAGACACCCATGACTGCTCCGAGGGAGTTACAAGCTTCAGCTGCTGAGATGGGGAAGATTACATGCAACAACTGCTGCTCAGGTTCTTCACCAGTAAAACCTGTAAGGGAGAGTGACAAAGGGACTGCCTACACCAGGGGTCATCAAGTACATTTGCACAAGGGCCAGAGATAGTCTGGACAGAGACTCTGGGAGCTGGACTTTACAATACACAAAAATTATATAAATATTTTGGTCTGGTTAACATATTTGTATGTTCTTTCAAAATGCAGGACATTTTTAGACATTACCAATGAGATCAAACCCTGTTATCTATAATGCAGCAGGCCACAAGGAGACAGGCCTGACAACAGAGTTGGCTGAGCCCCAGAAAGTCCCAGAGACTGGGCCCTCCACAGTTCTGATTTAGCACCAGTATAAACTCATTTTAACCCCTTTTTGCCTCTTTAACCCAATTTTAACCATTCTCTAACCCCTTTAAACCACTTTTCCTGCATGTTTTATCACCTTTGTGCCACTCTTATCCATTTTTGCCACTTTTCTTCTATTTTTGTCACTTTTTAACCTCTTTTCTTTAAATTTTTTCAACAATACTTTCAACTTTTAACCAATTTTGGCCAATTTTCACCCACTTTTGCTATTCTTTAACCCCCTTTTGCAACTTTCCTGCCAATTTTTCCCTTTGTGTACCACTCTTGAACACCTTTTTACTGATTTGCCAGGCTATTTTTGCCACTTTTAATCCATTTTTGATACTTTTTGCCTCTTTAACCCAATTTTTGCCATTTCCCTTCCCATTTAAACCACTTTTTCCACGTTTTATCCCCTTTGTGCCACTCTTGTATCCATTTTTGACACCTTTCTTGTATTTTTGCCCATTTTAACCCATTTTCATTACTTTTTTGAACAATTTTTGTCATTTTTAACCAATTTATGATACTTTTCCCCCTTTCCCCATTTTTTCCCTCTTTAACCAATTTTTTGCCTCATTTAAACCTCTTTTCACCACTTTATCTGGTCATTTTTGCAGCTCTTTTACCAACCTTAACCCTATTTTTAAATATCTACTAATTATGACTTTAAATTTCTGTAAAACAGACCAAATGTTTAGTCATTCTCAAACTATTTCAACATGAACTGTTTGTGGGGTGCTTAACAGTAGCAGGCATTTAAAGCCAAAGGATACTCTTAAAACCACAACATCTTCTTTTCCTCCTTTTCTGAATTTAATGATCTTTCAGGGGCCGGACAGGAAGCTTTGGGGGGCCTGATATGGCCCCCGGGCCGCCAGTTGATGATCAGTGGCCTACACTCTTTTACTGTGAATCCAGTTGTAACTCATGCAGAATGTGACTTGGCATGGTCTTGCTAAAATTAAGCAGGAGCATCCATAAGACCTTTCTGGATGGAAGAATATATTGCTCCAAACCTCTGTGTACATCTAAGTATTAATAGTAGCTTCACAGATGTGCAAGTTACCCATAACATTGGTACTAATACCCCCCCCACACACACACACACCATCACAGATGCTGGCCTTTGGACTTTGTGTTGATAACAATCTGGATCATTCTTTTTCTCATTGGCCTTTTTTTCCAAAAGCAATTTGAATCTGTTTTTAGACGTTTGCACTCTGGAGCCCACTTTCAAACTACAGTTGTTGTGTAAATCAAACTTTAGCCAGACTCTGGTGATGGGTTTCAGACTTTGAAAAATGAGCAATTTTTCAAGGTCAGAAAATTGACCAGGCTTTTGTGTTTTTGAGAATAGGGCTTGTGTCCTTGCATCACTTGTGCTCTTTTTACTAACATGACAGCTCCTCTTCAGCAAACAACACAAAGTTCTCTGCTGCTTTGGCCCACAGATAAAAATGGGATCACTAATTCAGATAGAATACAGTCTGGAGGGTTGAAAACAAGACAGAGCTGGTGTTGTTTAAAAAAACTCCTGATATTTTTTTGTGTGAGAGATAAACAAATTCATGCACTATACACCGTGTTCCAAATTATTATGCAAATTATATTTTTCCTCTTATTTTCCTAAATATTAATGCAAATGACAGTCAGATTATTTTTCAAGCCATCAGCCTTTAGAGTATAATTCAAATGTTTTTGAACAAACTTCATAAAGATAACCATAATTTTTTTTAAATAAAAACCTCAAAATGCACTGTTCCACATTATTAAGCAGGAAACCGGTTTCAAGAAATATGTGAAAAAAAGGACCTCTGCTGCTGAAAAGTGTCAAATAGAGCAATGCCTTGGACAAGGTATAAAAACATTATACATTTCATGAAAAATTAAGCGTTATCATCATACTGTAAAGAAATTTGCGGCTGATTCAGAGCACAGATGGGCTCATGCAGATAAAGACATAATGAGGAAGGTTTCTGACGGACAAATACATAAGATTAAGAGAGCAGATGCTAAAATGCCATTACAAAGCAGCAAACAGGTATTTGAAGCTGCTGGTGCCTCTGGAGTCCCACCAACCTCAAGGTGTAGGATCCTCCAGAGGCTTGCAGTCGTGTATAAACCTACTATTCAGCCACCCCTAACCAGTGCTCACAAGCAGAAATGGTTGCAGTGGGTCCAGAAATACATGAAGACTCATTTTCAAACAGTCTTGTTGACTGATGAGTGCCGTGCAACCCTGGATGGTCCAGATGGAGGAGTAGTGGATGGTTGGTGGATGGCCACCATGTCCCAACGAGGCTGTGACGTCAGCAAGGAGGGGGTGGAGTCATGTTCTGGGTCAGATTCATGAAGACAGAGCTGGTAGGCCCCTTTAGGGTCCCTGAAGGTGTGAAAATGACCTCAGCAAAGTATATAGAGTTTATGACTGACCACTCTCTTCCATTGGTACAAAAAGAAGAACAGTGCCTCCAGTAGCAAAATGATCTTCATGCATGACAATGCACCATCTCATGCTGCAAAGAATCCCTCTGTGTCATTGGCTGCTATGAGCATAAAAGGAGAGAAACTCATGGTGTGGCCCCCATCCTCCCCTGACCTCCACCCTGCTGAGAACCTTTGGAGCATCCTCAAGCTAAAGATCTATGAGGGTGGGAGGCAGTTCACATCAAAACAGCAGCTCTGCTGCCTCCACCCTTGTCATCCACCTTTGCCATTGTCATCGATTTTTGCCATTTAAGCCCTATTTTCCAACTCTAGGACGTTTTCCCATTACTTTTGCCACTTTTCGTCCGTTTTTGTTAAGTTTTAACAAATTTATGCCACTTTTTGCCCTATTTTTGCCTCTTTTTGCCAATTTTTAGCTCCTAGTCATCGGTAACTGCCACACCACATTTACCCACTTTTGCCCTGTTTTGCCTCTTTTAATCAGTTTTTTGCCACTTGTAATCCATTGTTACGACTTCTTGCCACTCATATCTGGTGTTGCCATTTTGCTATTTTTTGCCCTTTTTTGCTACTTTTAACGCCCTTTTCTTGCCACCTTTACCCATTTTTACAACATTTACCAACTTTTTAAACACTTGTCTGTAATTGCCACTTTTACCCATTTTTTGCCCTGTTTATCCACTTTTAACCCATAGTTGCTGCTTCCACCCTTGTCATCCAGCTTTTTATTTAACCATTTCGTGCCCATTTGCCACTGTTAACCCATTTTGCCCCCCTTCTCCTACCCAATTATTCAATTCTTTCCATTTAAGATTTTTCATTTTCTGATATATTATTTTCAGGCATCCTGACGTTTGTGTGGCCTACATCAGGGCTTTTCAATGATGTCTGATATTACTTCCTTTTTGTTTAGTTTATCCTGCCCATCCAGGTTCTTAACATCACTTAAAAATGTAATTCTGTTTTAGAAAAAGGGGTTTACATATCAGAAAAAAAGTTCTATTGAGCAACAGCATAAATAAATAACATTCTTTTTTGTTACTTTGATAAGACTGATTATTAGTCAGGAAATAAAATATAGTTAATACAGCTTAACTTTACAACTTTGCCCAGTGTGGTTGGGCCCCAGTAAGCTCCCCCCTTGATCCCCCTTATGGGCAGCCGTGCTTCTGCTTAAGAGAATTTTAACCAAAGTAAGTGCACTTTTACTTCAGTATGATAGTCTTTTACTTTCACTGCTTCTGCTTGGGACAAACCCTGAATATTCAAAAATACTATGACTGAAAACAGGGTTTTTCATGATACAGTATGTTTCCTTATCACTCAACTCTGAATCTTTCAGTCCCTGAACCATTCCTTAAACAATTCTAGAAGTGTTTCTTCTATGATTTTAAGAGGCAGTTAAAAAATAAATTAATTAATTAATTAAAATAATAATAATAATGCCTTTTAGTTTTGAAAGGATTAACATGAAAATTTTCACTGTAAAATGCAAGATTTCTTTTTCTGTTTATTTTATCTGTCCTCATTTATTTCAATTTTTGATTCCAGGTTTATAAAGGCAATGAAGATCAGATAATAAAACATCAGAGAGTGAAACTGTCATGCTTGGGAAGCTTCCAGAACTTTATTTATTCATTTTATTCAAACATCTGATTAAACTGTTTCATCTTTTTAAATACCCTCTGCTATGTGTTTATGTCAGACCTGATAAACACTGCGAAACAGATAGAGAGAGTTTAATGTGAGATAGAGAGAGTTTAATGTGAGATAGTGTGTGTTTAATGTGAGATAGTGTGTGTTTTGTGGAAGATAGTGTGTACAGTGTGTGTTTGATGTTTTGTCTGCTGAACAGGACGCTGTGTTTTCAAGTTACGGACATTATTGTGGGAGTGTTTGATTTTTTTCTACTGGGTCTGTTTATCTGAACTCATCACACACAAACATTTCCCCTCCCTGCGTATCGCATCCTGAATATCACACACATACACACACCCACACACACACACACAGGCACACACACAAATACAGAGAGAGAGCTAGAGCGAGCCTGAGCTGGTGGGATGGAATCATTAATAATAATTAGGGAGAGGAAACACCAACACAAACAATCAAAGCTGTTCAAACCAGCCAATCATTCTGTTTCATCTTCAATAGAGCATTTCTGTGATGACATCTTTTATGGATGTAACTGAGCTGGTTGCAGAAACTTAGCCAGCAGTAATTTGTTGTCACTTCACAGCAGAAAGCTGTGGACCATCTGGCAACCTTGTAAAATTATTTGAATGGTTTATTAGAAGAAGACAAGCTGTCAAACAGTGACAAGCTTACACCAGCTGAGGATTCCTGAGGTGTACCCACTGTCGGCTCAACCATCCAACTTAACAGACAAAACAGAGGCATCTGGAGAAACACAGCCTCTATACTAGGGGAAGATCTCTGGAGTTTTCATCTCTTAATGTATACAGTTTTGTAAT